>NC_090754.1:16153387-16158387 GCF_036898095.1 Palaemon carinicauda
TGACTATGTTACTGTAACACCAACTCAATTACCAATGTTCCTGATTCGTAAATTAAATAGACTGACTATCGTTACTGTAACACCAACTCAATTACCAATGTTCCTGATTCGTAAATTAAATAGACTGACTATCGTTATTGTAACACCAACTCAATTACCAATGTTCCTGATTCGTAAATTAAATAGACTGACTATGTTACTGTAACACCAACTCAATTACCAATGTTCCTGATTCGTAAATTAAATAGACTGACTATCGTTATTGTAACACCAACTCAATTACCAATGTTCCTGATTCGTAAATTAAATAGACTGGCTATCGTTACTGTAACACCAAATCAATTACCAATGTTCCTGATTCGTAAATTAAATAGACTGACCATTGTTTCTGCAACACCAACTCAACTACCAATGTTCCTGATTCGTAAATTAAATAGACTGACCATCGTTTCTGTAACACCAGCTCAACTACCAATGTTCCTTATTCGTAAATTGAATAGGTTGACCAAAGTCTATCGTCTTTAAGATTGAACATGGATGTTGTAACACCAGCTTATGATACAAAACTAATCCATAAATGTGTATGAGTTAGAGGTCTTATAAAAGTTTGTTCATTTACAAAATGAATAAAACAAATTATCAGTCTTTATTGCGACGTCAGCTTTTAAGAATTAATCAGTACATAATTTTGCATGAGGTAGAATGTTTGGACAAAAATAAGCCAGTTTAAAACTGACTATATTAAATGACTTTCAGTTCCAGCGTCCTGTAGTTGATTAAACTAACCGGACTTTAAGGACCCAACTCGGTTATGTTATTATTATTTTTAATTACTATAATGGTGTTCGATCGAATGCCAGTCTAGCGGGGTTTGAGTCCCGGGGGTGGGGGAGGGTGGTTATAAAGTCACTTGGGTCGCAGGGGAGCTGCCCCCTTCCCTCCTCCACTTTCCGCAACAAATGAAGATTTAGGTTTGAAAGATGCTGGTTATGTCGTAAGTATTGTGTTTGGGGGAAAATGTGTGCTGAATTTGATTTGTTGTTTAGATATTTCTTATGCAATGCGAGGTTTTTTTTTTTTTTTTTTTTTTTTTTTTTTTTTTTTTTTTTTTTTTTTACGTGTTCTCTTGTGTTATAGTTTACTTTTATGTAAGTTTAGACTTGCTGTAAATTATTAGAACCATGTTTTTATAGAGGTTCAGATACTCTGTAAATCATTGCGACTATACTTTTATATAAGTTCAGATTGTAAATAATTACAATTATACTTTTTATATATGTTCAGACTCGCTGTAACTCATTACAACTTTACTTTTATATAAGTTCAGACCCAATATCTAAAAAAACTCTGAAGTGAAATCAAGCATGAAGTATACTGGAATGAACAATTAACCAAAATTAAAACATTTCAACACTTTTTATTAATATTAAACAGAGAGATTGATCGAAAAAAAAAACAGTATAATATACCCTTTGTCACAAATAGATCAAGAGAAAAACATTCCATTTTTTTTTAATATTAAACACCGAGAGATTGATCGAAAAAAAAAAAACAGTCTAATATAAACCTTTGGTAAAAGATCTAAACATACCCTTGTCTCAAATAAATCAGGAGAAAAACATTCCAATACTTTTTTTTTTTTTTTAATATTAAACACCGAGAGATTGATCGAAAAAAAGTCTAATATAAACATTTGGTAAAAGATCTAAACATACCCTTGTCTCAAATAAATCAAGAGAAAAACATTCCAATACTTTTTTTTTTTTTTTGTTAATATTAAACACCGAGAGACTGATCGAAAAAAAACAGTCTAATATAAACCTTTGGTAAAAGATCTAAACATACCCTTTGTCTCAAATAAATCAAGAGAAAAGCATCTCAACACCCCCAACGTCTTAGATAAACCAAAAGTAAAACATTTTGACACACTGCCAATAACAAACATAAACATTACTGCTCCATAGAAATTTACGAATCACCCCCCCCCCCCTCCATCCATATATGCCTACCACCCCATCCTGGCTCCCATCTTTACTCTCCTTTCTTCCCTTCTTTTTTTGACTTATTGAAAAGAAATCGCGGAGAATGACAGGAGTCATTTCTTTTCCATCTTCACAATAAGGAGATGGGGAAAGTAATGTAGGGAGGAGAAAAATACGGTGAGAGTTATTGTAGTTGTTGAGATCGATGAGAGGTGGGAGAGTTAAAGAGTATGTATATATAATATATATATATATATATATATATATATATATATATAAATATATATATATATATATATATATATATATATATATATATAATATACACACACACACACAATAGTATACGCGACCCGTCAATAATGATGGCTGAAGATTTAGATATACACGCACACTTATCCCCTACCAACGTAGTATGACTATTCCTCTCTCCCCCTCACCCACTAGGACATGGAGAGATGGGCGTGACAGGAAGTATGTGTGTATATATATATATATATATATATATATATATATATATATATATATATATATATAATATATTTATATTGTATATATATAAATTATATATAGATATAGATATATATGTATATATATATATATATATAATATATATATATATATATATATATATATATATATATATATATATGTATATATATATATTTATATTGTATATATATAAATTATATATAGATATAGATATATATATATATATATATATAGTGTGTATATATAAATATATATATATATATAATATATATATATATATATATATATATATATATATATATATATATATATATATATATATATATATACACACACACACAACGACAAATTTACCCGTTTCTAGTTCACTGACAGACAAAGTCCTCAGACATGTCAATTCATGTCTGGTTTGCCAGTTTTATCACGACGCTGGTCAGTGCGGATTGGTGATGGTGGGAGATTTTAGTGTGATCACTCGTACAACTTTGCTAATCATGGCGATGCTTAAACCCCTTCAGGTATCCCCACTCAGAAAGTATTTAAATATATATATTATATATATATTATATATATATATATATATATATATATATATATACATGTATATACATACATATGTATATATATATATATATATATATATACACAGTATATATATATATAATATATATATAATATATATATTATATATATATATATATATACATATATATATGTATATATATATATATGTATTTTATATACATACATTCATATATATATATATATATATATATATATATATATATATATATATATATATATATATATATATATATATATATTTACATGTATATATATATGTATATATACATACATTCATATATATATATATATATATATATATATATATATATATATATATATATATATATATATATACTATATATTCTGTTCTCTCAGGTAGACGTCAAGGATACAGACCAATTGGTCGGCATTCAGTAATCAGTATGTGAGCCACGAACCAGGCAAACGTTATTTAGTGATTCACCACTCATCTAAGCCAAAAATTACTCCTCGCAGAACTGCATATATTAAACAACAACTCCCATATTAAATAGTACTCCTCCCTTTCAGTCAGATGAGAGAGAAACTTTTAAGATGAAAAAGAAAAAAAAAATATCATCACCTTTAATCTTCCAAATCAAACATGGTCTTGTCTTGCTGTGGAAAAAGCCTTCAATGATTTATTAAGGCATGTACATAAAACCATGTTTGGGTTATGTAGAGTTTGTTTTTTATAGTTTATATATATTGTATGTATATACAAACACACACTCATATACTTACATATATATATATATATATATATATATATATATATATATATATATATATATATATATATATATATGTGTGTGTGTGTGTGTATATGTATATATATATATATATATATATATATATATATATTATATATATATATATATATATATATATAAGATCTATTTTAATGTTATCATACAATATTTATTAATAATTGTTCATTACTTTTCTTGTAGTTTATTTATTTTCTTGTTTACTTTCCTCATTTGGCTATGTTTCCCCATTGGATCCCCAGGGCTTATAGTATCATGCTTTTCCAACTAGGATGGTAGTTTTCATCATCATCATCATCTCCTCCTACGCCTATTGACGCAAAGGGCCTCGGTTAGATTTCGCCGGTCGTCTCATTGACTGCCTAAATCCACAGAGGATTCATTGGCAAGAGTTTATCTGATAACAACAACAACAACACCACCACCAACAACAACAACATAAACCTTTCTGAGTGGGGATACTTTAATGTTGTGAAACGGTTTGTTGTGCAGTACTTGTCAGGGCCACCCATACTAGGTTGGTTTGCTGTGAGCGATCAGACCAGATTCTCTTGCCATCACCAATCTGCTGAGGCCAGCGTGGTGATGAAAAATGGCCAAAACCCTTGACACGACCAAAACATGTATGAGGCCTTTGTCCTGCAGTGGACTAGAAATGGCAGCATTTGTTGTTGTTGTTGGGAATATAGTAAGAAGGTGGGTGGTTGGTAGGGTGTAAACTTCAAAATGTCTTACTTGTAAAATCTATTCATTCTTTTGATTCTGTATCTCTGCCTGACTGTCATCCCTCTTCTCTCTTCTTATCTCTCTGTATATTCCGTTATTCTGTACGGACGCTGAATAATGATAATCATTTAAACGAAAGGACCTCACTGGTTATCTTTATATGCATTTTCCAATAGATTGCGTCGCTAAGGTGCGTAACGACATATTCACTTCCTAAACCATACAATTTAACATAGTTCACGAAATTGCGTGTCAATGAGTTCACATCCTAAACCATACTAATTAACATAGTTCACGAAGTTGTGTGTCAATGAGTTCACTTCCTAAACCATACAACGTAAAATGGTTCACGAAATTGCGTAAGAACATATTCATTTCCTAAACCATACGACCTAAAATGGTTCACGAGATTGCGTAACATATTATTGATTATCCAGACGAACGG
>NC_090754.1:16163387-16165887 GCF_036898095.1 Palaemon carinicauda
CAGATATTGACATTATACGTCCAACTGATTTCTATTTACAAAACTCCATCCTTTTTTTAATTTTTTTTTTCCGAAGAATTATTGAAAACTTGTCGTATATCATGGATCTCATTGAAGTTTTTTTTTTTTTATTAATTTTCTCTATTAATATTATGTTTTACTCTTGCATTTTTTATTTCATTTCATTTCTATTCCATTTTAGCTATAATTTTATTAGACTTAATTTATATCTCTTTCTCTTTCTTGATATTTTTTTTCATTGGGTTCGCAGTTTTCCCTATTCTTTAATTAAACAATATGTGGAACATTTTTAACGTGGTACATTCATCTGTAATACAATTTTCCATTTTGTTGATCTGATCATCGTAATTTTGTTTAT
The DNA here is from genome assembly GCF_036898095.1 of Palaemon carinicauda. Classification (NCBI taxonomy): domain Eukaryota; kingdom Metazoa; phylum Arthropoda; class Malacostraca; order Decapoda; family Palaemonidae; genus Palaemon; species Palaemon carinicauda. The sequence continues at coordinate 16,163,767 of NC_090754.1, forward strand.
TCATATTTTCATATTCTTTATTATTCCTCTCTTCATTTATCTGTTTCTTTGTTTGGTGTCTGACGTTTATTAGTTTCCACGATGTTTAGTAAATACTCCCCCTTTTATTTGTTTGTGTTTTACATCTCTTCATCGGTTTTATTACCTTCGATTACGAATGATAAAAACCAATAAAAAACAAATTACATTTTCTTTATTTTCCTCTTTTATTACCAGTTCATATCATCATTTTCTTCATTGTATAATTTTTCTCGCTTCTTTCTTTTATCAGATCATTTTCTGCATTTTCTTAATTTACTTCACTTGTATATTTTCTGAAACCTTTATCCTCCTTGACATAATTTCCCAAACTTCCTTTTATCTACCCTCTTTCTCTCCACATTTCCTTCTTCTCCCTGTCCTCGTTCTATCTGTTAGTACCTCCTTGAACCGCCCAGGGGCTTCTTTGACCGTGTGTGGCACAAACACGAGATTGAAAATGCGTAATGGCTGCCAAACTTCATTTCGCCACAATTTACGAAGACAAACACTGGCACACAAGGAGCGCCTTCAAAGATTGCCCCGTGAGAAAACAGATACCTTTGTCGAGCCCGTCTTCGCCCTGGCTTTTCCTTAACGTGTGCTGACAGCAGAGACATGACTTCCTCTCTCTCTCTCTCTCTCTCTCTCTCTCTCTCTCTCTCTCTCTCTCTCTCTCGAGCTCCCCCACGCGGGTAAATCAGATAAGGCCTCTGTGAAACATTGAGAGAGATTTGTAGTGCAAGAGATGGGTGTAGTGGTGGTGGGCTCTTGTGCGGGATGCGATTTGCATTTCTAGGTGGGGGGGGAGGGAGCAGTTTAAATGTTTAAAGGCTGCTCATAAATGGCAGAGGCAAGGGACAGTGACGTTGCTCTATCAAGCAGGACAATACCCTAGAGACTGACTATATATATATATATATATATATATATATATATATATATATATATATATATATATATATATATATATATATATATATATATATGTGTGTGTGTGTGTGTGTGTGTGTGTGTGTGTATGTGTATGTATGTATGTATATATATATGATCAGCGCCAAAGCTCCCTCCCCACCTAAGCTAGGACCAAGGAGGGTCAGGGAGTGGCTACTGATAACTCAGCAGATAGACCTATAGGCTCACCAAACTCCCCTATCTTTAGCTCACAAGGATGGTAAGTTTGCAGCTACCAAAGAAACTAACGAGTTTGAGTGAATTTCTTGTTATTTTGTGTTGCACTATAGTATTTTATATTCTCGCGCAGTATATTATTTGCTCTATTGTATTCAAGCATCTGATATCGTTGTAATGGATGTTGTCCAATATATTTTACTGCTTAAATATCGTGACGATTTTAATTACCAAGCTCCGGCCATTCTGTATAATCGCTAATTCCTTCAGACCACTATTGTTGCTTGTGTCGAAAGATTTATCGAATGAGAAAAGTTTCTTTTTAGGTAATTATCAAGGAAGCAAATCCATGTCAAATATTTTTTAATGCTGATTTTTAGCTGCGCTGTTGGTATTCTTCTTTAGGTTAGTCTTTACCGCTAGAGTTATGTGGTCCTTTGACTGGCTAGACAGTACTACATTGGATCCTTCTCTCTGGTTACGGTTCACTTTCCTTTTGCCTACACATACACCGAATAGTCTGGCATATTCTTTACAGATTTTCCTCTGTCCGAATACACCTGACAACACTGAGATTACCAAACAATTCTTCTTCACCCAAGGGGTTACTGCACTGTATTTGTTCAGCGGCCACTTTCCTTTTGGTAAGGGTAGAAGAGACTCTTTAGCTATGGTAAGCAGCTCTTCTAGGAGAAGGACACTCTAAAATCAAACCATTGTTCTCTAGTCTTGGGTAGTTCCATAGCCTCTGTACCATGGTCTTCCACTGTCTTGGGTTAGAGTACTCTTGCTTGAGGGTACTCTCGGGCACACTATTCTATCTAATTTCTCTTCCTCATGTTTTGTTAAAGTTTTTGTAGTTTATAAAGGAGATATTTATTTTAATATTCTTAAAATTTTATTTTTCCTAGTTTCCTTTCCTCACTGGGCTATTTTCCCTGTTGGAGCCCCTGGGCTTATAGCATTCTGGTT
>NC_090754.1:16185219-16192719 GCF_036898095.1 Palaemon carinicauda
ATCTTGTCCAACCAATCAGCAATCCGGAAACTTTTCAGAGCTAAAAGGGCACTGCTGCGAGTCGGTGAAAATATGCATCGCTAAAAGAAATGGACTATAGTATAAATTTTCATTTTTTACAGAGCAACTTTGGCTCTTCTTCAGATCACACCTGACTCTTATTTTTCTGATACCTTAGGCCTAATTTAACTCTTCTACTGATATCCCAGAACAGATTTGGGCTACCTATACCAATTGAAGTAAAATTCACTCTCTTAATTCTCATCATCTGATTGGCCTTGCTTTTGACTTGTGGTGTACCATTCTTACAATCATTGTTGTATCTTGACCGAACTATAGCTCTGTGGTTTGAACTTCCTTCTAACTAATTTTTGGTGTAAAATCTGGGTCTTTCCACTTTTGCCTCTTAACTCTACTCCAATTTTCATAACTTAGCTTCACTCTCATTCCTGTCTTGTAAATAACTGACAACTCCTTTTGTTTTTAAATAAGATAACATTATCTGTAAAAAGTCGTCTTTTATTAAGGAATTACTCCCAAGAATAAATTGAATAACATAATCAGCTATTGGGAACCCATAAATTTTATGTAAATGGTTTACAATTTGTTTCATAAACTCATTGTTTGTACGTCTTTGTGCGTTTATTCATTGCGTTTGAGTACAACGTCGACCATAGAAACATACTTGTCTCCTTGATTGACCTGCAAATAAACTTTGTATAACTATTTTTTTTTTTGGTCAATTGACAGAATTTACATCCAAAGTTTAAATATTCCCTCTAGACAGTTCTAATTTGAACTTTTGTAGTTAGTTTAGTTTGTTGATATTTTAGGTTATAGTTTAGAAATTTCTTATATTCTAATTTTAAGCAGTTTCATTTTGTAAGTACCTTTAGGTAGAAATGATATTGAAGTACTGTTGGTTGGTAAGTATCACATTGCAAATATTCTAAGGACTGAACACTAGTTGTCGCTAATGTATCAGATGGCAACCAACAGAGAGGAGGATGTACGTCGCTTGAACAATTAATTTTTATTCATAATGTATATTTCTTTTTACACATTTAATGGATATACCTAAACTGTGTTACATATAAAAAAAAAATACATTTTTGTTTAAGAAACATGACTGAATATTTCCATCATTTTCAGGTCGAGCTCGATGTTGCGACCCAGGTTAGCTATCCTAGAAGTTTCTCTTAAAAATATGTACAGAAGTTTATCCCTTTTACTGGATTAGAAAGGGGCCTGGGCCCCTGATATTTTAGTTTTAATTTTCTTTTATTATTATTTTCATCATTTTTAATTTTCCACCATCTTGTAATAAGAAATTCTGGAAGGAATACCTCGAGTGTCCCCTGACGTCTAAGACGATTCTGAGCTTGGGACATTCTCAACTTTGGCTTTGTGTTATCTCTGGAACAGCACAGAGGACTTGCTCTTGTCCAGACGTTTGCCTGCATATTCTGGGATGCCTATGATCATTAAAGGTCCTAGGTATTTCAACTTACCTGCATCTTCTAGAATACCTGAGTGCATTCTAGATTAAAAGTAAGAAATGATGCGACTAGCTCATTGCGATGCGAGAAAGTCCTTTGACCAGAGACGATCCAAGCCCCAGTCGTTCCCAAGCATCGGCTTTGACCAGGACGCTTCTTCGAGGTACTCTAACTAGAATCCATTGAGCATAGCCCCTCCCCTCTTTAGGATACCCCGTAACTTTGGCTATATCCTACTGCACTATCGTAGTTTTAGGGTCGTATTTCAATAGGATCGTAGATATAACACTGCATTTTATGGGTCAGTTTCATGCTGTAGTAGCAAAACTTCATCAGTGACTGGTAGACTTGGGATCATCGTCCCTGGTTATCACTGGCCGGACCTTTTGTGTTTCTGATGACACTTTACCACACTTCAGCCATATGGATGAGAGATCCGCTGGACGGTTCTGAAAGGTCTTTGAGAGGTCTAATTTATTTTGAATATTTTCAAGACATTTTTCAAAATTTCATAAATTTTGTCAAAAAACTTTAATTAAGTTTCAGTAAGTCAACTTGTCTAAAAATGTTGACGAGAGTTAAGGAAAGACCCTTTCAGCTCTTGACAGTTGTCCATATCCAAGACCATGCACAATTTTTTTAAACAAATCTTCTAAGCGATATGCTGCAATGCCATTGGCTGCTTTTTTTTGAAAGACCTCAGCCAATGGCTGTGGAGCATATCTTAAACTTGAAACTAACCCAAGATGATTAACCGATGTTAAAACAAGTGTTAAAATGATTCTTTAAAAGCTTTTTCATTCTCCTCAACCTTCCCTAAAAGCAAGAACCAAGTGACTGTGTAAGTGTAAATTTCTGTAAAACAAAAGAGCATTTGCCTGTAAGTAAAACCCCTTTGGTCATTAGTATCACATTATTGTAAACGCATCGTATATGCAGGCGCAAGAAGGACAGCTATCTGAAAGTGACTCTGGCTTTGAAACATGGGAAAGAAGTATTTTAATTTATATTTATCTTATATATCTTTGTTGTTTGAATTTAAAAAAAAGTGAAGAAGCAACTCTTCATCTAGAATATTATAGAAGTAACTATATAAGATAGTTCTAATCTCTGAAGCTCTTAAAAGTCTTTTGTCAAATCATTAGTTGCATAAGGAAGAGACCACCACAATATCTTTCTCACAGCTGTCCCTCTGAACTGCGAACTTGAAATCTGCTATTAGTAACACCTGCGACTATTTATAGACTGTACGTCAATTCAAAAGGACGAATTCACCCAGGCAACGTTTTTGACAGACGTGAATCATCAATATATTTTTTTATCAATATAATTTTTCAAAGTAAAAGTGTCCTTGAGTAAGGGACCTTTATACAAAGGTATTCTGAAGCGAATTTAATTACCATTTCATTTGAAATATATGTTGATTTGATTATAGATGATTTTTTTAACATTTTGCAATTTTTCTGAAGTTCAATGCTGATATTAGTATTTTTTGAAAGGCATTACTAGTGAAATTAATTTTTTGAAGTACTATGAAAATATTGCTTGAAAATATGCTTTTATTTTATCATGAAGATAAGTCATGTTTAATTGTTTTTTAGACGTCCCATGCAAATTTACTCTGTAATTTTCCTGGACCTAGGTGGTTTACTAATCAGGAATTTCCTGGAGTTAACCAATATTTTAATTACAATTTTGTGTACTGTTTAGTTAGCCATTATTCTTAACCCTTACCACGAAAAGGCATTTTTAATAGAACTTGGTTCTAATATACCATTTTTTATTTTTTGTGGGAAAAGTCAGCGCAGTTTCTTAAAAGTCCAGTGCTTACCCAGCAATTTTCATTAGCAATTTTTCTTTGGATGAATCACGTCTCTCTAGTTGCTAGAACGACAGCTATATTACATGATATATACATATTCCTCTGGCCTCTTTGCAAATCAGTACCACTATGTATTCTCAGTAGCTCTCTTAGTTGAAGAAGTATTTAGTTAGTTCGCCAACGCTGCTGTGTCATCTGCAGCAGTAACAACAGCAGAAGCACCACCACCAGCAGAAGCCACTCCGTCGCCTCCCCCCCACCTCCTCCTCCTCCTCCCCCTCTTCCTCCCTCCTCCTCCTCCTTGGGACTCTTCGCCGAAGAATTTTTCACGCACACGCGGCGATTCGACCCACCCCAAAGGCGCCACAACACTAACCATTGCGTAAGGCAGCATTTGATTTTTTTTTAGTAATTATTATCTTTATTATTATTCGTAATGATAAGCCTAATTATAAGCTTTAAGCTAACATATCTCCCATTGCATCAACCACTGCTCAAGCCAGTATATTGTGCTTCTTTTTCCATTATTTCTTTTTAAATCTTACTTTTAAGCCTAATGATAAGTTTTAAACTAAGATCTGTTCATAATTATTTTTTTTTCTCTTATATATAAATTTAGAACAATGTTTTGACGGCTGTGTGATGTTGATTAATCAATCAATCTATCTCCACGATGGAAATTCATGGAACGTTTGACTTATTTCAAGGATCATATGGATACATTTATGGTGATTTAAAAAAAAAATAATCAGCAGTAAAATAGTGGAAAGTTACGTGGAAATGAAATAGAGGGGTCAGACCTACCTGGTATTTTCATAGCCACTTTAGCATATATAAGAAGGATACAGGAAATCAAAATGGTCTCACACTTTTCTTCTTTGTATCGAAGAAAAAAGTAACACTATTTTTTTAATGAATAGAAATATTATGAGGGAAAAAGATTAAACTAACTATGGTAAGTAAAAAAATCCATGATATATGGAATAGGCTTTTGAAACTATATATTTCGTAATATATACTAAGGGCCTTTGGTAAAAAAGTAATCCCTGCTTCTTGTACATTGGTCACTTCAGTCTTTCCTTTCATTTACATTGTCACTCAAAGGTTTAAAGGTCACTCGTGAATGGCAGAGGCAAGGGACAGGACAATGTCCTAGAGACTGACCATTATACGGCACAATGATGAGCACCCAAACGCCCCTCCACCTAGCTAGGACCAGGGAGGACCAGGCAATGTCTGCTGAGGACTGAGCAGGTAGACCTATAGGCTCCCCAAAACTATAGATCTTGAGCAAGCCTGGAACTCTCGTCCAGCAGATCGCTAGGCAGGGATGTTTCCAATAGACTACCACAACGACTTCGCCTTTATAATGTTCTTGAGAGATGTCTTGTTGAGGGACATGATGATAAATCTCTATTTAAATTAGATGTGCAAGTAAGGTTTGATCATAACATTTCTCTTGTTACTAATTCTGTATTTTTTTCCCAACGATAAAATAAGACCCAATACAAAGGACTTCTAAGTGTTGTCAATATTTTACCTTATTTTAATCTTAGCTGGTTTCTTTTTTTCCAGGCGCACTAACGCAAGGTCAGACCTTTATGTTCCATCTTAACACATGTGCTGATTATTATTATTATTATTATTATTATTATTATTATTATTATTATTATTATTATTATTATTATTACTTGCTAAGTTACAGGATGCTATAAGCCCAAGGCCTCCAACAAAGTAAGAAGCTCAGTGAGGAAAGGATATAAGGAAATGTCCACGATGCAGACTTCAGGCACTTTGCTGACTGCTGATTCTTATGTGAGACCCACATAGAGACCCACAGCCTCATTATGCGGATATGGCATAGCAAATAAAGCTCATCTTGAAGCTTTATCTTTTATAGGTAGTAGGTTGGCCTGTGCCCCAGCCACCCTTTGAGGTACTACCGCTAGAGAGTTGCGGGGTCCTTTGGCTGGCCAGAGAGTTCTACATTTGATCCTTCTCTCTGGTTACAGTTCATTTTCCCATTGTCTACTCATACACCGAATAGTGTGGTTGTTCACATATTCTCCTCTGTCCTCAAATACCTGACAACACTGAGATTAATAAACAATTCTTCTTCACCCAAAGGGTTACTGCACTGTCATTGTTCAGCGGCGACTTTCCTCTTGGTAAGGGTGGAAGAGACTCTTTAGCTATGGTAAGCAGCTCTTCTAGGAGGACACTCCAAAATCAAACCATTGTTCTCTAGTGTTAGGTAGTGCCATAGCCTCTGTACCATGGTCTTCCACTGTCTTGGATTAGAGCTCTCTTGCTTGTGGGTGCACTCGGGCACATTATTATATCTAATTTCTCTTCCTTTTGTTTAGTTAAAGGTTTCAAAGCTTATACAGGAAATATTCATTTCAATGCTGGTACTGTTCTTAAAACATTTTATTTTTCCATGTTTCCTTTCCTCACAGCTATTTCCCTTGTTGGAGCCCCTGGGCTTATAGCCTCCTTCTTTTCCAACTTGGGTTGTAGCTTACATAAGACTGCTTTCTGCATAGATATAATCCCAGGAACTCTTGATCCTCTAATGGAAACTGGAAAAAATAACGCAAAACGTTTTAACTTATTCAAATAGAAATAAAAGTTGTTACGCAACATTAAGAGAAGCCGTTCATGGATATTTTAATTGAGGGTGTTAAATGTAATGATGGCTTCAGATGTTGAGTTATGATCCTTGCAGATCCTTTGCAAGGAGGTGATTATGGACTAGACGATGCTCAGAGTATAATAGCACACCCTGATAATCATTTTTGGATAATGGAAAACAAACCTAACAAAGGAGCCAAGAGAAAGAAAGGGAACAATAGATATGCATATTGTTATGGCCAATTGGTAACGTGTTTGCCCAAAGGGGTTTGAGTCCGCTCAAAACTCGTTACTTCCTTTAGTGTTTCCAACCTCACCACCATCCTTGTGAGCTAACGATTACGGGTTTAGGGGAGCATATAGGTCTATCTAGAGTCACCAGCCAGCAGCCATTGCCTAGCCTTCCCTAGTCCTAGCTTGGGTGGAGAGAGGGTTTGGGCGCGGATCATGTGAATATATGGTCAGTCTCAAAGGCATATCTTGGTTGTTAGGGCAGAGTCACTGTCCCTTGCCTCTGCTATTCATGAGCGGTCTTTAAGATTGGTGAAGATAGAATAGGTGGAAGGTATGTTTAATTTTGAAAAAAAAATAGTTATGACAAAAGGAAAATCACAGGTATTCATTATAAGTTTTCTTATGTATGAATTGGAGATTGTGGATAAAACTGACTTGAATGGCTGTTCTATTTTTACACAAAAAAAAAAAAAAAAAAAAAAAATTGTCAGGATGCCTGAAAACTCTAAATCAATCAATCAATCAATCTCTTCAAAGGCTTTTGAAGGTAACTCGGTAATCTACTGTTCCATTTTTTACGCAATTTTGTATGACTTAAGAGTTTATAGATGGGTTTGTAGTGAAGAAGGGTTTAGTACCTCCAACTTTAGCTTTTATCTGCTTCTTTGTCTGTCTTCCAATTCAGCTTTTCTGTTCCTGTTCACAACATAGTCTTTTCTGCCCTTTTGTTAGAGAAAGTTGGCACACTCTTATTATTATTATTATTATTATTATTATTATTGTTGTTGTTGTTGTTCTTCTTCTTCGTCTTCTTCTTCTTCTTCTTCTTCTTCTTCTTCTTCTTATTATTATTATTATTATTGTTGTTGTTGTTGTTGTTGTTGTTGTTGTTGTTCTTCTTCTTCTTCTTCTTATTATTATTATTATTATTATTACTATTATTTTTATTATTATTATTACGAGCTAAGATACATCCCTAGTTGGTAAAGCAGGATGCTATAAGCCCAAGGGCTCCAACAGAGAAAAATATACATGTAGATATACAATTTCCCCTGGAAAAAAAAAATATCTTTTCTCATCACAGTTATGGACTATTGGCCTCATCCTTCCATGTTTAGATTGGTGCTCCAACTAAAGACCTTCGTTTTTTGGTATCCCCTCTTAGCTATATTGAGGGAAATGCTATTTGCAAGGTCAGTGACCTTTATTTTTTCCTCTTTCGAAATACTTATTTTTTTTTTTTTCATTTAGCCATAGGAGGTGTCCACCTCGTCCACATCCCTTGAAGAGATCAGAGAACACTCTTCATCA
>NC_090754.1:16197719-16217719 GCF_036898095.1 Palaemon carinicauda
ATGCAAAATATGTTTTTTATACAGTGAGATTAATGACCTTTTTTAAGAGTACTATGACTGTCTCAAATTACAGTGCGCGATCACTAAACTCTGTTATGAGTGAGTGTACCAAGTTTCATAAGGTAATGTGTTGAGGCCATATTGGTGATATATTTCCATCACAGTGGAGAATTCCACAAAACCTAACAATTCAGCATATTGTTAGAGAGACATTGCATCTTACTTGCCGAGAGTAGGCAGTACCATTCGAGCGATCATTAGACAAGGTACTCACCTGAGAGTATCAGCTGTGTACGGTGTGTTCACACCCATGTTCCGATGTCTCATTATCCATTGACATGGGGCATGTAGGATATCTTTCTCTTTTCCTCATCTACGACCCACAGCAATCTAATAACCCCCTGGTATGTTAATCTTTGCTTAATAGATCTTCAGGCATGTTTAGGACCCTTATTCAAATTGTTCTATCTTCGTTTTAGGATCAAATTATCTTATCAGTGAGGTGACTGTGCTGTCAGAGTACCATTGAAAGTTGACAGACAGTGCGACTGATTGATTGATTTTTTGTTAATGTGGCATTACAACTGAGATAATATTATTATTATTATTATTATTATTATTATTATTATTATTATTATTATTACTTCCTAAGCTACAACCTTAGTAGGAAAAGCAGGATGCCATAATCCCAAAGGCTCCAACGGAGAAAATAACCCAGTGAGGAAAGGAAATACGGAAAAACTAAAAGAAAAGTTTAAGAACAATAATAACATTGAAATAAATCTTTCATATATAAACTAGATGGATGGAGAATATCTGTCTAGTATGGAAGCTACCTGACAATCGGTGAATTACTGCACTGATATATTGTGAATATGCAGATATTGGAGTACTGTTATATCCACTACTTCACTTGCCAAAGAGTAGCGAGCCATTGAAAAATGATAGTATCCTTCATTCTATATCAACTCGAGCGCACATGTTCGCATTTTTCTTCGCAAGTATGCGCGCATGCATATGAATAATTAAAGTAATAACAGAAGGGAAGAAACATCTTTTTATTATGCTTCAGCCTTCAGTGAAGCGGCACCTGCATTTTCTCAGTGGCTGTTTTTAACGGACCTTCCAAGATATGAAGTAGGATTTTCTTTCCTCAAACTTCAACTTCACATGAGGAAGAAGACTTTTATGAGGAGGACGAAGGGTTACATGAACAGAAAGATGCTCGTAATAGGTTGGAACGGGTGAGGTTATGACAGAAGCAGATAGAATTTCTGATGACTAGATACTATGTATGATGTTCAGAGATTTACTATGTCTGATGCTCAAAGACTCACCATCTGATTTTCAAAGACTCACTATGTCTGATGTTCAAAGACTCACTATGTCTGATGTTTAGAGACTCACGATGTCTGTTGTTCAGAGATTTACGGATGCCTGAAAACTTTAAATCAATCAATCAATCAGAGATTTACTATGTCTAATGTTCAGAGACTCACGATGTATGATGTTTAGAGATTAGTATGTCTGATGCTCAGAGACTCACCATATCTGATGTTCAGAGATTTACTATGTCTGATGCTCAGAGACTCACTATGTCTGATGTTCAGAGATTAGTATGTCTGATGCTCAGATAATCACTATATCTGATGTTCAGAGATTTACTATGTCTGATGCTCAGAGACTCACTATGCCTGATGTTCAGAGACTCACGATGTCTGATGCTTAAAGATTCACTATGTCTGTTATTCAGAGATTTACTATGTCTAATGTTCAGAGACTCACGATGTCTGATGCTCAAAGACTCACTATGTCTGATGTTCAGAGACTCACGATGTCTGATGTTCAGAGATTTACTATGTCTAATGTTCAGAGACTCATGATTTCTGATGCTCAGAGACTCACTATGTCTAATGTTCAGAGATTAGTATGTCTGATGCTCAGAGACTCGCTATGTCTGATGTTCAGAGATTTACTGTCTGATGCTCTGAGACTCACTATGTCTGATGTTCAGAGATTAGTATGTCAGATGCTCAGAGACTCACTATGTCTGATGTTCTGAGATTTATTATGTCTAATGTTCAGAAACTCACGATGTCTGATGCTCAGAAACTCACTATGTCTGTTGTTCAGAGATTTACTATGTCTGATGCTCAGAGACTCACTATGTCTGATGTTCAGAGATTAGTATGTCTGATGCTCAGAGACTCACTATGTCTGTTGTTCAGAGATTTACTATGTCTGATGTTCAGAGATTTACTATGTCTGATGCTCAGAGACTCACTATGTTTAATGCTCAGAGATTTACTATGTCTAATGCTCAGAGACTCACTATGTCTGATGTTCAGAGATTTACTATGTCTGATGCTCAGAGACTCACTATGTCTGATGTTCAAAGACTCACTATGTCTGATGTCCAGAGACTCATGATGTCTGATGTCCAGACACTTACGATGTCTGATGACCAAACACTCGCAATGTCTGATGTCCAAACATTCACGATATCTGATATTCAGACACTCATAATGTCTGATATTCAGACACTCATAATGTCTGATACCTAAACACTCACGATGTCTGATGTCCAGACGCTCACGATGTCTTAGTTCAAAATTACACGTTGAAAAAAATTATGACCAGAGGTTTTTGTTCGTACAATTTAGAATCGGAAAGCAAAAAAAAATCTTTGGTTTGTGTGTGTGTGCGTCTGTGTGTTGAACAATGTTGGTCTGGTACGAAAGAGGACCACCGTCTTGAAGTTCTCTTACGTTAAGAATATAATGAAGTTTTCATTGACCTGATAATCTCTCTCTCTCTCTCTCTCTCTCTCTCTCTCTCTCTCTCTCTCTCTCTCTCTCTCTCTCTCTCTCTCTCTCTCTCTCGTAGCCAACAGAAACACTCCAGTTCTTTCACTAACCTGTCCTATTCAGGAAACGAACTTGCAAGTGTGATGTGACGTGGAGAATATATTTTTGTATGTGGTTTGTCTGTTTGTTTGTTTGTCATTTTGACTGAAGGTAGATCTCCTAATTGATAATGTGGGATTAGATTTCAAGAGAGATGAGATGCTGTACTAGGAACCTATTGCCGTTGGATGTCTTATACAAAATTCTTTTTAATGAGGCGCATTTGCACTGACTCGCAGCGGTGTCCTTTTAGCTTGGAAACGTTTCCTGCTATCTGATTGGTTAGAATTATCTTGTCCAACCAACCAGTGATCAGGAAACTTTTCCGAGCTAAAATGGCACCCCTGCGAGTCGGTGCAAATCTGCCTCACTAAAAAGAATTGACTATAGTTGAATTTGCTTTCTCCAAACTTTGCAGTTGTTTGAAATTATTATTAAATATTCCTGATTAAAACCGTCTCCGATTCACAATCCATGGGTCAGGCGCTCCAGGCCCGTTCAAGCCTTTTGATTTCCAGTAGTGTGCACAACCTTACCATCCCTGTGAGGTAAAGATGGTATAGATAAGGATTTTGGAGAACCAAAAGGTGTACCTGCTTGGTCATTATCTGCCATTGCCCGGCCCCTCCTGAAAACTTTAAATCATTCATTCATTCATTCTGGGTCTAGTATGTATGGAGAGGTGCTTGGACGCTGGTCATATGTAAATTATATATGGTCAGTCTCCAGGGCATTGCTCTTTTCCATGCCTCTGCCATTCATGAGCAACCTTAGACCCCGATTTGTGATTACAAGTTTAATACATTCACTTTATTCCTGAAACTTGATTTTGTGATGTCTCGTGATCTCTTGTTTCTTTGGTCCTTTGGTTTTGACACCTCAAGGATTTTAACAGGGTAACATAAGAAAAAATCCATTTCTACACTTCTCTAAGAAGGATATTTCTCAATGCTGGCTTTTGATAGGATGCGGCAATAACCCATTTCAGGTAACCTTCTTACCAATGGCTTTAGTCTCCTTTATTGAAGAACATTTTTCGTCTTTGGCTTTTTTTCTTTGTTTCCGCTCATGAATGGTAGGGGCAAGGGACAGTGACATTGCCCTATCAAACAGGAAATGCACTAGAGACTGACAATATATTATGATCATCGCCCAAGCCCCCCTCTCCACCCAAGCTAGCAAAGGAGGGCCAGGCAATGGCTGCTGATGACTCAGCAGATAGACCTATTGACTCCCGCAAATCCACCATCCCTAACTCACAAGGATGGTGAGGTTGCAGTGGCCAAAGGAACTAACGAGTTTGAGCAGGGCTCAAACGCCAGTCGGTCGTTCACCAGTCAGGGACGCTACCACATCGGCCACCAGAGTAAGGTATGACATGAAGCCATCTTCGGTACCCATGTTCTTTGTAGCTTTGCTTTTCTTCAGAATCTCATCTAATTGTTATGTTTCTTATATGGTTAATCTTAACTGTCACTGCAATTCTTATGGGTTGTTAAATTGTTTCCCCAGCGATATTCCAGTGATCATTATCCATAATCTATTTTCTTACGTTTTGACTGTTATTTCAACTGTCAATCCTCGTCAGTTATGATAATAGATAATGATGCAGATCGTGAAGCTGAAACAGCAGAGGTTCATAGGTAATCTACACCCTATCAATGTTCTGTTAGGATGTTTAGATTTTATCCCAAAGACCTGAAGTAAGTATAGTTGGACAGGCATTTTTGGTACACCTCGCTCTGAGGAAGTGTGCACCCAGCCACAGTCTTACTGTGTGGTGAGTTCCTGTGCTTATTCCCACCCACCACCTCTGCTATCTCTCTCGGCACTATCTGTTTGGTTTCTTGCCGCAAAGTAAAGGTGTGACAGTGTGTACTTCTTTGGGACGAGGTGTACTAGGAACTCCTGTGTCTAGCTGTATTTTGCCTCTGGGTGCTTGCTTTTTGAAAGGTGTGTTGAGGGATGGTCAGAATGTCCAGTGTCTGATGGTCAAATGTCCAGTGTCTGATGGTCAGAATGTCCAGTGCCTGATGGTCAGAATGTCTAGTGTCTGATGGTCAGAATGTCCAGTGTCTGATGGTTAGAATGCCCAGTTTCTGGTGGTCAGAAAGTCCAGTGTGTCTGTACTGATATTGTCTGGTGTTCCGCAAGACAGTATTCTGAAATCGATATTCTTTCACCAGTGATTTTATTATTGTTTTGTAAAACGATACAATACAATTTGTTAGTTCTGCAACTTTTGTTGTAGTTATTAGCGGCTTCAAATTTAAGATTTCTCTCAGCCTTTATAGTTATGTAGAAAGGTTTATTAATTGAATTCTGAGAATGAATTAGAGTAAAATTAACACCAAAGATCAATAAAATTTTGTGGTGCTCCACTCCTTTATTTTTTATATAGAAAAAAACTATTTTATCATCCAGAACATCTGACTATATTTGATTTTACTTTCAGTTTCAAAATTTATTTTTTACGGGATTTTAAACGAATTATATCGTTTATAAAAACAATATATTGTTCGTCAGGCTTCCCTTACCTGTAGCGATATAGATATTAGGGAAGGTTTGATCCGAATCCTTTTAATCTCTTTCTATATTGTTCTGCTGTCGAGATATCACCGAAGTTTTTTTTTCTTTTTTTTAATCAACGAAAATTTAAGAATCGGACTCTCTCTGGGTATCTTGTTCTTCCATCTGGCAGAAGCTCAATTTCAACTTTCCATTAGTGGTCGATAATGTCTGTACACGAAATATTAGTGAGTGTTAATCGTTTTTCAGAGCGGTGTTATCCATATACTAAAACTCTTTCATCCATTTTACTCTACTTTTTAATATAGTTACTTAAATGTGTAGTAACTTCGCTAAGCAACGGTATTTGAACTCCATGTTAGAGTTTTTCATCATTATTATTATCAATTGCTAAGCTACAACCCTAGTAGGAAAAGCAGAATGCTATAAGACCAGGGGCTCCAACAGGGAAAGTAGCCCAGTGAGGAAAGGAAACAAGGAAAAATAAAATATTTTAAGAACAGTAAGTTTAAAATAGATATCTCCTATATAAACCATAAAAACTTTAACAAAACAAGAGGAACAGAAATAAGATAGAATAGTGTGCCCGAGTGTACCCTCAAGCAAGAGAACATTAACCCAAGACAGTGAAAGTCCATAGTTCAGGGGCTATGACACTAAACGAGACTAAAGAACAAGGGTTTGATTTTGGAGTGTCTTTCCCCTAGAATATCTGCTTACCATAGCTAAAGTCTCTTCTACATTTACCAAAAGGGAATTAGCCACTGAAAAATTAGTGTAATAACCCCTTGGGTGAAGAAGAATTGTTTGGTAATCTCACTGTTGTCAGGTGTGTGAGGACAGATGATAATATGTAAGAATATGCCAGACTATTCGGTGTGTGTGTGTGTGTGTGTGTTGCAAGGGGGAAATGAACCGTAACCAGAGAGAAGGCTCCAATGTAGTACTGTATAACCAGTCAAAGGACCCCATAACTCTAGTGGCAGTATCTCAACGGGTGGCTAGTGACCTGGCCAAGGTACTACCCCACCCCGGGGACACCATTTCTCACCAATGATCCCCTATTAGCTTGGAGAAAAAATATACAGTTGGATACAGGAGTTCCTGGTACACCTCGCCCTAAGGAAGTGCTCCCTGTCACACCCTTACAAAGAGGCGAGTTCCTGTGTAGCCCGGTAACCACTGAAGCCATCTCTCCCTACACGCTATCTGTTTGGCTACTCACCGCATACTAACAGTGTATCAGTGATATGTTTATTAAACGTATTGATTTTGATGTCACTTTAGCCTATATTTGATATTGATAATGAGGGTACTGTGCAGATAACATTTTCTTAAGTTTCATGTTCAATAAATGAGTGAAATGGTTAATCTCTCTCTCTCTCTCTCTCTCTCTCTCTCTCTCTCTCTCTCTCTCTCTCTCTCTGAACGTTCAAGAAATGAGTGAAAGAGTTCATCTCTCTCTCTCTCTCTCTCTCTCTCTCTCTCTCTCTCTCTCTCTCTCTCTCTCTCTCTCTCTCGTTTCATGTTCAAGAGATGAGTGAAAGGGTACATCTCTCTCTCTCTCTCTCTCTCTCTCTCTCTCTCTCTCTCTCTCTCTCTCTCTCTCTCTCTCTCTCTCTCTCTCTCTCTCCACTTTTGGATTCAATTTACAGCTCGGGATGAGCATCATGTAATGAGTTCCACTTTAAGCAGCCAAAGCGCCAGGCATGAATGACCTCATACATGACCTCATTCCTACATGGTTAAAAAAGGTTTATCAATGAAATTTTCCGCCTATTCTAGATGAAAAGAGGCTCTCTATTGTCCTGCGTCTCATCAAAGGCTCCGTTTGTTTATGTGCGTGGCTTGAATTGTCAGAAATTTGCATCGGATTTTAAAATCACGAACAATAAACGTCGTTGTACTTTGCTTCACTAAGTAAAAGGCAACTGTGTTAGTTGCTTACGTCAGTTTGATTCTGTCAGCCAAAAGAAACTCCGTAGTTTGCTTCTGTCAGTAAAAAAAAAAGCAACTCTGTATTTTGCTTCTGTCAGTAAAAAGCAACTCCGTAGTTTGCTTACGTCAGCAAAAAGCAGTTTTGTAGTTTTCTTATGTCAGCAAAAAGCAACTCTGTAGTTTGATTCTGTCAGCTAATAGAAACTCCGTAGTTGTCTTCTGTCAGTAAAAAGCAACCCCGTAGTTTGCTTCTGTCAGCAAAGAGCAGCTCCGTAGTTTGCTTATGTCAACAAAAAGCAATTCTGTAGTTTGGTTATGTCAGCAAAAATCAACTCTGTAGTTTGATTCTCTCAGGAAAATACAACTCCGTAGTTTGTTTACGTCAGTAAAAGCAACTCTGTAGTTTGCTTTTGTCAGCATAAAGCAACTCCGTAGTTTGTTTCTGTAAGCAAAAAGCAACTCCGGAATTTGCCTCTGTCAGCAAAAAACAACTCTGTAATTTGTTTCTGTCAGCAAAAGGTTACCCTGTAGTTTGCTTCTGTCAGCAAAAAGCAACTCTGTAGTTTGATTCTCTCGGCAAAAAGCAACCTTGTAATTTGCTTATGTCAGCAAAAAGCAACTATGTAGTTTGCTTTTGTCAGCAGAAAGCAACTCTGTAGTTTGCTTATGTCAGCAAAAAGCAACTTTGTAGTTTGCTTTTGTCAGCAAAAAGCAACTCTGTAGTTTGCTTATGTTAGCCAAAAGCAACTCTGTAGTTTGCTTACGTCAGCAAAAAGCAATTCCGTAGTTTGCTTCAGTCAGCAAAATGCAACTCTGTAGTTTGCTTATGTCAGCAAAAAGCAACTCCGAAGTTTGCTTCTGTTAGCAAAAAGCAACTCTGTAGTTTGTTTATGGCAGCAACATCCAATTCTGTTGTCGGTTTGTGTCAGCAAAAAGACACTCTACTTTGCTTCCCTCAGCAGAAAACAACTCTGTAGTTTGCTTCTGTCAGCAAAAAGAAACTCCGTAGTTTGTTTTCGTAAGCAAAAAGCAACTTTGTAGTTTGCTTTGGTCAGCAAAAGCAACTCTGTAGTTTGCAAAGTTCACATAGGTGATCGTGTGGGACACACGAGCGGTACACTTTAAGGCAACTTGATAATAGTACAAAGATCGGTAATTAAGTTTAATTCATTATAGACTTGAGAAAAGGTTTCTGATCATTATGATATTACACCAGTTTCGCCTAGTTTTTAATCAAACAGAATGAAAGAGAACCAAATTGAAGATCGCAAACATCCGCCTCGTGAATTCCATTAGGTTGCGTTCTAACACAACAGCCTATGCAGCCGTTTCTAGTCCACTGCAAGACAAAGGCCTCAGACATGTCCTAAAGTAGTCATGTATGGAGTTTGGCCGTTTTTATCACCACGCTGGCCAGTGTGGATTGGTGATGGTGGGAGATTTTCGTCCGATTGCTCACAGCAAACGAACCTTATGTGGGGACCCTGACTAGTACACCTTTGCTGATAAAGGGGATACGCAAACCCTTTTACCACGTTAAGGTATCTCTTCTGAGAAAGGATGTGTTCTAGCAACGTATTGCTATATCTTATAGCATTCTGTTGGAAACTCTCATTGAAATAAGTCGTTTTATGATAAACTTGAAAAGCACTCTGAGAGTGCAGACCTCCGCCACAGAACCTTGCGACTTTCAAGAATAGCTAATGAATATTACCAACGCAAATTCAGTGTCATTAAAGTAAGTACAGTTTACTTTGTATTCATGTTAAATATTTCTCGAAACCAGCTTGCCTTTCCCAGAATAAATTTCGACCGTAGGTGTATTGTAACTTTGTTTCATAATCATATGAGAACTTAGGGTTAATGTTAGTGTTAATTTTGTCGACCTTTTGCTCGACCTTGACCTTGACCTTTGACTTTGGGCTTTCAAAATTTAATCAATTTCACGTCTCAACATAACAATTAATCCCTCAAAGGTTCACTACTCTGAGTAAAATTGTTGCCAGGAAGTTGTTCACAGACAAACAGGGGCGAAAATATAACCTCCTCCCAACTTCGTTGCCGTAGGTAATAATTTCATTAAAATCTATTAGAATCTGACAAGGTAAATAGATGAAGGAAATTAATCATGTCATAAATGGAGGTCACTCAATCGTTATATCAGTTTTGTATTTAAGAAAAAAAAAATTGCGTGATGTTATTAGCAGAAGCACTTAATGCAAAGGTTTAAAGGTTTAAAGGTCTCTCATGAATGGCAGAGGCAAGGGACAGTAACATTGCCCTAGCAATCAGGATAATGCCCTAGAGACTGACCATGTATTATATGATCAGCGCCCAAGCCTCCTCTCCACCCAAGCTAGGACCAGGGAGGGCCAGGCAGTGGCTGCTGATGACTCAGCAGATAGACCTATAGGCTCCCCCAAACCCCTCAACTTTAGCTCACAAGGATGGTAAGGTTGCAGACACTAATAGCACTAACAAGTCTGAGCGGGACTCGAACCCCCGACTGTTAAACACCAGGCAGAGACGTTACCGATCAGGCCACAGCAACCCCATAAATTAAACCTCTTTCAGGGAGGTAATTATTTAAAACATTCTAACCAAATCTCGAGAATGATTATCTAAACAAATGAAGATAAACTGATACCTCGACAAGGAGGGAGTTTACTCCTATTGCCTTTTTATATCTGCATTTCACAGACGTAAATTGTTACCGTTTTTCTTTTTATTAGACTCCTTAGTTTTCTTGTTGTTGTTGTTGTTGTTGTTGCTGCTGCTGCTGCTGCTTCTGCTCTTCTTCTTCTTCTTCTTCTTCTTCTTCTTCTTATTATTATTATTATTATTATTATTATTATTATTATTATTATTATTATTGTGTACTTTTAATTCTTTTTATAGAAGGGTCTTTTAATCTCTTGCATTTGTCTGATCGTAATTGTTCTTTGCAACTATTACTATATTATTATTATTAGTAGTAATAATAATAATAATTACAATAATAATAATAATAATTATTATTATTATTATTATTATTATTATTATTATTATTATTTAACTGTTCTCCCGACAACACAGTCATCTGCAGATTCTTTTTAACTCCTTTTTTTTATATAAAAACGAGACAAAAACAAAAATAGTCAAGATGCTATTTTTTCCTTTATTTCTTTTGTTAGCTTCCAAAGTTGCCGGTGCCTTGTTAGGAGTCTTTATTTTTTTTTTCCGCGAGACATACACCGAACTTCCCGTTTCTTCCGTCTCGCATTTTTCATTCTTCATCGGCAGTTGTGAAAAATGTATCTTGGCCGGCTTCTTCAGCTTCCGTTGCTGTGGAAATTCACACAGGGAAACAGATGATTCTGAACACTTGTACAAACTTGCACTAGTTCAAGGGTACTTTTTCTGCTGCAAATTTATTCTTACCTTTTTTTGTAGATTTTGTTTTTGAAGTTGTGGAACAAACACGGACACTTGAACTGCAAATGCGTCTGTACACCTGTACAAGCTTGTACACGTTCAAAGGTGTTTTTCAGCTAAAAATTTATTCATACCCGTTTTTATATGTTTTTGAAGTTCTGGAACGGATTATCTGGCTCATGAACACTTGAACTGCAAATGCGTCTGTACACCTGTACAAGCTTGTACATGTTCAAGGGTGTTTTTCAGCTAGAAATTTATTTATACCCGTCTTTATATGTCGTTGAAGTTCTGGAACAGATTATCTGGTTCATGAACACTTGAACTGCAAATGCGTCTGTACACCTGTACAAGCTTGTACACGTTCAAGTGTGTTTTTTCTGCTAAAAAAAAAAAAAATATTCTTACCTTTTATGTAGATATTAAGTTGTAGAACAAATTATGCGGTTCATAAACACGTAAACTGCAAATGCGTCACCACGCTTGTACAAACTTGCACACTCATAAGGGGGCTTTTTCCTGCTACATATTTATTCTTACCTTTTTTGTAGATATTGTTTTTGAAGTTGTGGAATGAATTATGTGGCTCATGAACACTTGAACTACAAATGTGTCTGCACTCCTGTAAAAACGTGTACACGTTCAATGGTGGTTTTTTTTTTTTTTTTTTTTTTTTTTTTTTTTTTTTTTTTTTTTTTGCTACAAATTTTATTCTTAGTTTTTTGTTTTTTGTAGATATTGCTTGGGGAGTTGTGGAAGTAATTATGTCGTTCATGAACACTTCAACTGCAAATGCGTCTGGACACTTCCACAAACTTGCACTAGTTCAAAGAGTTTTTTTTTTTTTCCTGCTGAAAAGGATTATTCTTACCTTTTTTTGTAGATATTGTTTATGAAGTTGTGAAGTTTGGCTGATAAACAGTTACAATGCTTCAGATCTTTTATGAATCTTTGTTCTGTAAAAATACAGATTTTTGACTTGAATAAACATACGCAATTTTCGTTTTTTTTTTTTTTTTTTTTTTTTTTTTTTTTTTTTTTTTTTTTTTTTTTTTTTTTTTTTTCCTAAAAAACTCATTCTAACCGTTTTATGTAGGTATTGTTTTTGAGGTCGTGGAACAAATTATGTGGCCCATACATATTTAGACTGCTGTAGATCTTTCATGAACCTTTGTTCTATAAAATATCATCTCTTTTAGATATTTTATTTTTTTTTAAAGTTGTGCAACAAATATCTAACTCATAAACACTTAAACTTTTATGAAATTGTTCTTGTAGACTTTCGAATTATTCAAAAGAAATATGTTACATATCTTATAAACAGATAGTTGAATCAGTAAAACTTCAAAAGTTCAAACTTGCAGCAAATATTTTTATGTTGAACAGGGTAACATAAGTCATTTTATAGTTTATATATGAAATACCTGTTTTAATGGTGTTAATAGTTTTAAAATATTTTATTTTAATTGTTCATTACTTCTTATATCATGTCTTTATTTCCTTATTTCTTTTCCTCACTGGGCTATTTTTACCTGTTGGAGCCCTTGGGCTTATGGCATCTTGCTTTTCCAACTAGGGTTGTAGCTTAGCTAGTAATAATAATAATAATAATAATAATAATAATAATAATAATAATAATAATAATAATAATAATAATATCCATTAAAAAGATTAAAGTTCAAACTAGGGATAACTAGGAAATATGTATGAATATTTTCACACGTTATTTAATTCACTCTTGCTGTTAATATTCCAATGGAAGAACGAATGTATTTATTCATAAACGTTCGAATCCTTTCAAATCAATACAGAAGTTTAACTAGGAGTAACTTGTATAAGAAAGAGCCCGTGCCGTCAGAAGACAAAATCAGAGTAAAAAAACTCGTTTTCAAAAGCAGATAAAAAAGGCGTTTATTTAACTTTACCATCCGCCTCTCCCCTCTCCCTCTCTCTCTCTCTCTCTCTCTCTCTCTCTCTCTCTCTCTCTCTCTCTCTCTCTCTCTCTCTCTCTCCTCTTCTCTCTCTCCTCTCTCTCTCAATCGGTAACTAATCTTCCTTCTTTGCCACACTTTCTCTTATCAAAATTTCCACTCTCTCTCTCTCTCTCTCTCTCTCTCTCTCCTCTCTCTCCTCTCTCTCTCTCTCTCTCTCTCTCTCTCTCTCTCTCTCTCTCTCTCTCTTTAATCGGTATCTAATCTTCCTCCTTTGCCATACTTTCTCATACCAAAATTCTCTCTCTCTCTCTCTCTCTCTCTCTCTCTCTCCTCTCTCTCTCTCTCTCTCTCTCCTCTCTCTCTCTCTCTCTCTCTCTCTTAATCGATATCTAATCTTCCTTCTTTGCCACACTTTCATACCAAAATTTCCTTTCTCTCTCTCTCTCTCCTCCTCACTCTCTCCTCTCTCCTCTCTCTCTCTCTCTCTCTCTCTCTCAGGGAAGGGCACCAGGAGACCTGAAATGAGGTCCAAGTAATTAAGAGTTCTGAGGAAGGGTTTGTTCCCTTGGCCGGACATGAGGCGATATAGGGAAATCTAAATCTATCCAGCGAGGAGGGGCTCTGCAAGGAACGAAGGCTAAATTAGCGGAGGCTAAATTTATCGAAGAGGCCCATAACGATGAAGGGTTGAATCTAATACTAATTGAATTGGAGCGTTGAAGATAAATATTCTCGTTTTTTTCTACGTTAATCAAGTTGTTCGTTGATGGAAACATTTCAAACTTGGCGTCGACGACCATAGGTGTTGTAACGTCAGCTTACGAAGCTGTAACGCCAGCTTACAAAGTTGTTTTAACGCCAGCTTACAAAGTTGTTGTAACACCAGCTTACAAAATTGTTGTAACGCCAACTTACAAACTTATTGTAACGTCAGCTTACAAAGTTGTAATGCCAACTTACAAAGTCGTTGTAACGTCAGCTCACAAAGTTGTTGTAACGTCAGATTACAAAGCTTTAACGCCAGCTTACAAAGTTGTTGTATCGCCAACTTTTAAAGTTGTTGTAATGCCAACTTTTAAAGTTGTTGTAACGCAGACTTACAAAGTTGATGTAACGCCAGCTTACAAAGTTGTTGTGATGCCAACTTACAAAGTTGTTTGTAACGCCAATTTACAAAGTTGTTGTAATGCCAGCTTACAAAGTGTTGTAACGCCAGCTTACAAAGGTGGTAATGCCAACTTACAAAGTTATTATAATGTCAGCTTACAGAGCTGTAACGCCAGCTTATAAAGTTGTTGTAACGCCAGCTTAAAAAGTTGTTGTAATGCCAACTTACAAAGTTGTTGTTACGCCAACTTTCAAAGTTTTTTATAGCCAACTTACATAGTTGTTGTAACTTCAGCTTACAAAACTGTAATGTCAGCTTAAAAGGTTGTTGTAATGTCAACTAACAAAGTTATTGTAAAGTCAGCTTTCAAAACTGTACCGTCAGCTTACAAAGCTGTAATACCAGCTTATAAAGTTGTAACACCAGTTTACAAAATTGTTGTAACACCAACTCTTACAAAATTGTTGTAACGCCAACTTACAAACTTGATGTAACGACAGCTTACAAAGTTGTTGTAACGTCAGCTCACAAAGTTGTTGTAGCGTCAGATTACAAAGCTTTAATGCCAGCTAACAAAGTTGTTGTAACGCCAACTTTTAAAGTTGTTGTAACGCCAACTTTTAAAGTTGTTGTAACGCCAACTTACAAAGGTGTTGTAATGCCAGCTTACAAAGTTGTTGATAACGCCAACTTACAAAGGTGTTGTAACGCCAGCTTACAAAGTTGTTGTAATGCCAACTTACAAAGTTATTATAATGTCAGCTTACAGAGCTGTAACGCCAGCTTATAAAGTTGTTGTAACGCCAGCTTACAAAGCTGTTGTAACGCCAACTTACAAAGTTATGGTAATGCCAACTTACAAAGTTGTTGTAACGCCAGCTTACAAAGTTGATGTAACGCCAGCTTACAAAGTTGTTGTGACGCCTACTTACAAAGTGCTTGTAATGCCAGTTTACAAAGTTGTAACGCCAGCTTACAAAGTTGCTATAACACAAGCTTACAAAGTTGATGTAATGCGTTTATAAAGTTGTTGTAACCAGCTTACAAAGGAGTAACGCCTTACAAAATTGTTTTAATGCCAACTTACAAAGTTATTGTAACATCTGCTCACAAAGTTGTTGTAACGTCATTTTACAAAGCTGTAACGCCAGCTTACAAAATTTTTGTAACGCCAATTTACAAAGTTGTTGTATCTTCAGCTTAAAAAGCTGTAACGCCAGCCTATAAAGTTGTTGTAACACCAGCTTACAAAATTGTTGTAACTCCAACTTACAAAGTTGTTGTAAAGTCAGATTACAAAGCTGTAACGCCATCTTACAAAGTTGTTGTAACATCAGATTACAAAGCTGTAACGCCATCTTACAAAATTGTTGTAACGCCAATTTACAAAGTTGTTGTATTGTCAGCTTACAAAACTGTAACGCCAGCTTCCAAAGTTGTAACCCCAGGTTACAAAGTTATTGTAACGCCAGCTTACTAAGTTGATGTAACGCCAGCTTACAAAGTTGTTGTAATGTCAGCTTACAAAGTTGTTGTCACACCAACTTACAAAATTTTTGTAACGCCAGTTTACAAAGTAGTTGTAACGCCAGCTTAAAAAGTTGTTGTAATGCCAACTTACAAAGTTGTTGTTACGCCAACTTTCAAAGTTTTTTAAAGCCAACTTACATAGTTGTTGTAACTTCAGCTTACAAAACTGTAATGTCAGCTTAAAAAGTTGTTGTAATGTCAACTAACATAGTTATTGTAAAGTCAGCTTTCAAAACGGTACCGTCAGCTTACAAAGCTGTAATGCCAGCTTATAAAGTTGTAAGACAGCTTACAAAATTGTTGTAACACCAACTTACAAAGTTGTTATAATGTCAGCTTACAGAGCTGTAACGCCAGCTTATACAGTTGTTGTAACGCTAGCTTACAGAGTTTTTGTAACGCCAATTTACAAAGTTATTGTAACGTCAGCTTACAAAGGAGCAACGACAGGTTATAAAGTTGTTGTAACGTCAGATTACAAAGTTTTTGAAACGCCAACTTACAAAGTTATTGTAACGTCAGCTTAACAAGTTATTGTAGCGTCAGCTTACAAAGCTGTAACGCCAGTTTACAGGTTGTTGTAACTCCAGCTTATAAAGTTTTTGTAATGCTAGCTTATAAAGTTGTTATAACGCCAGCTTACAAAGCAGTAACGCCAGCTTATAAAGTTGTTGTAACGCCAGCTTACAAAAGGGTAACGCCAGCTTATAAAGTTGTTGTAACGCCAGCTTATAAAGTTGTTGTAACGCCAGCTTATAAAGTTGTTGTAACGCCAGCTTATAAAGGAGTAACGCCAGCTTATAAAGTTGTTGTAACGCCAGCTTATAAAGTTGTTGTAACGCTAGCTTAGAGAGTTGTTGTAACGCCAACTTATAAAGTTATTGTAACGTCAGTTTACAAAGGAGTAACGCCAGCTTATAAAGTTGCTGTAACGCCAGCTTACAAAGTTTTTGTAACGCCAGCTTATAAAGTTGTTGTAACACCAGCTTACAAAGGAGTAACGCCAACTTGTAAAGCTGTTGTAACGCCAGCTTACAAATTTGTTGTGACGCCAGCTTATACAGTTGTAACGAAAGCTTACGGAATTAGAATAGTCTATAAATTCTTCCAATAATAAATTGTACCGATATTAAAACTTGAAAATCGGAAGTAATTTGAAGTCTTGATTGATACAGTCTTATTATTATTATTATTATTTTTTTTTTGCATTCCCATTTCCATAATAATAATTTCTGCACGCGCAAATATCACGATGCAAGTTCATGCTTTGCTTTTGTATTATGTATATATATATGTAATTAAATGCTTTTTTATGCACGTATTACTCAGAAAATAAATTAATTTTCTCTTTTATATAATTGTTTTTCAAAAATATATCATGAAACTATTCTATGGATGCTCTTAATGTAAGTATTCATCTTATTATCTTTATTGTACTTTTATTCCAAGTTTTTTTTTTTTTTTTTTGCTTGTTTTTCATATATATTATATTTTTACACTATTAACCCCTGGTGGAAGTAGCTATAGAAATAATGCCGTCTCGTACTTAGTATTTGCTCTTGTAAATAATTTGTTTATTATGAAGTAGAAAAATACACACTTATTCTTTTATTTGCTTTGCATCAATCTCTCATGATTATATATACTGTATGTATATATATATATATATATATATATATATATATATATATATATATATATATATATATATATATATATACATATATATGTATATATACACATATATGTATATATAAATATATATATACATAAATATATATAATATATATATATATATATATATATATATATATATATATATATATATATATATATATATATATATATATATATATATATATATATACATACACACACACACTCACACGCCTCTTCCTTCACATTTACTTAATCGCATTGTTGCTTAATTAATTTTGTTAGTTGTATATAAAATTATTTCCTAGATTTACATTGTTTTTACATTCACACAATCAAGGCTATTTATTTTGCCAATAGAATAAAGCCAGTGATTATTATTTATTTCTTTTGAGAAAAAATGAACTTTTGATTAGCAATGTGACTTTTAACCGAATAAGAGCACGGACTATCATTATTTTTCATTTGCATTCGATAGGGAAGAAAAATACCATTAGGATATTTTGCTTATGCCAGAATAAACCCATTGAATAGGATCTCCCTCGCTTGTTATCCTTTTAAAGGGAGTTACTGGAAAAAGGAAGGAGTTGCTGGAGAAAAAAAAAAAGGCAAGTCAGAACGTGAGTAATCTGGAACCCGTGATTATGGAATGTATCCAGTGTCTATTTCCGGGTTCCCTTAAGAGGTTCGTGTTTCTGTTTGTTTGTTTACTCTTAGCTTTTCCATTGCACAGTGAGTAAACGATTTATTTACCTTTGCTTTTCGATCATTTTCAGGTAAGTTTTCCACTGCAGTGGAAGAATCTTTCCCACGTAAGTATCGTCGTGACGTTTTAGTATCCCACTTGAGAGATTTTCAGTTTAGAATAACCCACATATTTGTTTGAAATTCACATTAGTTCTTTGGTGTAACATTTTCTCTTGTAACCAATTGTGTTATCTTAATTTATGCTTTATTCTATTAATTGCTAGTGTTATAATATTTCTTTTCTGTTAAAAAGACATTTTGGGTTTAGAATACCTTCTATATTTATGTTATTCGGAGATTTTTATTTTATGAAGTAGTTCGAAACCTTTTTTTGTTCTATTATTTTCTAGTATTGTAATATTTCTTTTCTGTTATAGAGACATTTTGGGTTTAGAATACCTTATATATTTATGTTATTCAGAGATTTTATTTTATGAAGTAGTTCGTGGATATGAATAATTTTCCATACTAATCACACCTGCTGTATAAATTCTGTTATGAAACTCCATTCTCTGGGTGTATATTTCGTCGCCTTACTAACTTAAGGTAAGATATTTTATATATACATTTTATTCTATTATATCACGCCCTTAGTGGTACAGTTAAATAAGATTAAAGAAGGCATGTCTCAGTGAATGCTCGAACGAAATTAAGATATTTGTGGTATGATAGATTGCATGGCTTATAAATATGGTGCATGTCAATGTTAAGGAACTAAACTACTGGATGATGATAAAAAAAACATTTAAACCAGACAGCTGGGATGATACTTCTACCTTATGTTGTATTTCAGAGGTATTAGTATTCGGTCATACTGAATTTTAATCAATGAAATAATGAACATGAAATGCAGGGTTATTATTGTTATTAACTTTAATTGTAGTAGTAGTAATAGTAGAGTAAAATTATTATCGTTATTATCATTATTATTATGATTACTATCTTTATTATCATATCTTACTTACATTATGATTTTTTTTTGTGAATGAGTTTATTATAATTAACATTGGAGCAAAACAATATGCAATTGTTATTATTTCCATTACTTCATATTGTACACATCTAATGTAATAATGAACAATCTAAGGTAATCTTACCTAAGGTTATTTTAGATTCAGATTAAATTAAGGGTGAAAAGTATATAGAGGTTTATGATTCTAGTAATCCATGAGACCAACGGAGGTTTTTTAACGGGTTTGAGTCTAAGGTAAGTCAAGGTCGAGAGTTTTGAAGACATTTTTTGTGGACAAAATATTTCCAAGATTCGTCTTTTCCATCATATATATATATATATATATATATATATATATATATATATATATATATATGCATATATATATATATATATATATATATATATATATATATATATATATATATATATATGTGGATGTATATATATATATGCATATATATATGTATATATATGTGGATGTATATATATATATATATATATATATATATATATATATATATATATATATGTATATATATATATATATATATATATATATATATATATATATATATATATATATATATATAATCCCTTTCTGAGTGGAAATACCTGTTCGAGGCATTTGTCTTGCTGGTGACTAAATCGGCCACATTTGTTTCTGTTTGTATATATATATATATATATATATATATATATATATATATATATATATATATATATATATATATATATATATATATATTTACCTATGTACTTGTGTATTTATTAAACTCAGGTACTTCGTATTTTTTTTTTTTTTTAGAGAGGGATAGCAACCGGGTTGTTTATGGGGCGGAGATGAGGTCGTCTGACCTATATTATTAATGATACCAATCTCTCTCTCTCTCTCTCTCTCTCTCTCTCTCTCTCTCTCTCTCTCTCTCTCTCTCTCTCTCTCATATGTCTGCATATATACACATTCCTCTCAGCATGTTTTATATAAATACGAATAAACGTAATTGAACAAATGGTTTTCTCTCCCTCTTTCTCCCTTTTTTTTTTTTTTTTTTACATTTCCCGATGCTGTTACCTTTCCTCGTCTTCCATTTTTATTTGTATTGTTTCTCTTCCATCTTTTCTTATCCCTTGAGAGACACTTTTCTGCTTAAGCGGCTTCGTCTCTCTCTCTCTCTCTCTCTCTCTCTCCTCTCTCTCTCTCTCTCTCTCTCTCTCTAGATGTATTGATAGGAAAGAAAAGAAAAATAAGGAATGTTTGAACTGGCGTTGTATGGTCAAGTCAA
>NC_090754.1:16227638-16255138 GCF_036898095.1 Palaemon carinicauda
AAGGGGAACGGTAGGAGTGGGAAGGGAAGGGTAAGTGTAGGAGTGGGAAGATGAGGAGGGAGAGGAGGAGAAGGGGAAGGGTAGGAGTGGGAAGATGAGGAGGGAGAGGAGGAGAAGGGGAAGGGTAGGAGTGGGAAGATGAGGAGGGAGAGGAGGAGAAGGGTAAGTGTAGGAGTGGGAAGATGAGGAGGGAGAGGAGGAGAAGGGTAAGTGTAGGAGTGGGAGGATGAGGAGGGAGAGGAGGAGAAGGGGAACGGTAGGAGTGGGAAGGGAAGGGTAAGTGTAGGAGTGGGAAGATGAGGAGGGAGAGGAGGAGAAGGGTAAGTGTAGGAGTGGGAAGATGAGGAGGGAGAGGAGGAGAAGGGGAAGGGTAGGAGTGGGAAGATGAGGAGGGAGAGGAGGAGAAGGGGAAGGGTAGGAGTGGGAAGATGAGGAGGGAGAGGAGGAGAACGGGAAGGGTAGGAGTGGGAGGATGAGAAGGGTGAGGAGGAGAAGGGGAAGTGAGTAGGGGGAGGGGAAGGGGAAGGGTAGGTGTGGGAGGAAGGAAGGGGAAGTGAAGGGGTAAGAGTGGAAGAAAGAGGAGGAGAAGGAGAAGGGAATTGGGGGGAGGAGAGTAAGAATAGGAGTGGGAGGCTGAGGAGGAGAAAGGGGAAGGGGAAGGGAAGTAGTGGGAGGAAGGAAGGGGAAGTGAAGGGGTAAGAGTGGAAGAAATAGGAGGAGAAAGAGAAGGGAATTTGGAGGAGGAGGGTAAGAATAGGAGTGGGAGGCTGAGGAGGAGAAGGGTGAAGGGAAGGGAAAGGAGGAGGAGGAAAAGGGGAAGAGGTAGGAGTAGGAGGAGGAAGAGGAGAAAGGGAAGGGAAGGAGTGGGAGGAGGAGGAGATAAAGGGGAAGGAATGAGAAGAGTAGGGGAAGGGGAGTGGATGGGTAGGAGAGGGACGGTGAGAAGAAGGGGAAGGGGAAGGGTAGGAGAGGGACGATGAGAAGAAGGGGGAAGGGTAGGAGAGGGAAGTTGAGAAGGAGAAGGGGAAGGGAATGGTAGGAGAGGGACGGTGAGAAGGAGAAGGGGAAGGGTAGAAGAGGGAAGTTGAGAAGAAGGGGAAGGGGAAGGGTAGGAGAGGGAAGTTGAGGAGGAGGGGAAGGGGAAGGGTAGGAGAAAGAGATGCATTGAAAGATGAAAGAAAGGGATCCTCCGACGGCGGTTATTAACGTCCTATGAAAAGGAAATTAGGAGTTGTAAAAGGACATTTCCCGACGTCTAATAGGACTTGATGGTCGAGTAATTACTCCAAAAGGATTGGGAATGCGAAGGACGGCTCCTTCGTTCCTTCGGAGATGTGGTTTTCCTTAGCTTTGCGGAAAACGCTTATTTCGATTTTTTAAATCCTTTGGGAATCCATGTCTCATTACGTTGGCTTTCGCATCGGCTTGCTATAGTTTGTTGCAAGGTCCTTTTTCTTTGGAAAATGGCTTTTCTTTACATTTTTTTTCATTTTAGATATCCCTTATTATTATTATTATTATCATTATTATTATTATTATTATTATTATTATTAGCTAGGCTACAGCCCTAGTTGGAAAAGCAGAATGCTATAAGCCCTGGGGATCTAACAGGGAAAATGGCCCAGTGAAGAAAGGAGGCAAGGAAAAATAAAATATCTTAATAAGAGTAACATTAAAATAAATATCTCATATAAAAAATAAAAAAGCTTTAACAAAACAAGAGGAAGAGAAATTAGGATAGAATAGTGTGCCCGAGTGTACCCTCAAGCAAGTGAACTCTAACCCAAGACAATGGAGGACCATGGTACCGAGGCTATGGCACTACTAAAGACTAGAGAACAATGGGTTTGATTTTAGAGTGTCCTAGAAGAGCTGCTTACCATGGCTAAAGAGTCTCTTCTACCCTTACCAAGGGGAAAGTGGCCACCGAATAATTACAGTGCAGTAACCCCTCGGTTGAAGAAGAATTGTTCACCCTACCTTTCAGGCCTTACAGTATATCATAACCTTCTTACATTTAGATTGATAAGGCGTCTTGGAATTTTGATGTGTTCATGTTTCATTGAACTCACTATTCCATCTTTACTTTGTACAGTTCCTCGAGCATTGTTTCCTCGTCGCTGTGGAATGCCGTTTCCAGAGCGATGCTGTTAAGGAGTAATGGGAAACTTTCATCGTCTCATGTTCTGCTTACCTTCTTTAGTAAAAATAGTTTCAAAATTGCTGTAGTTGAGACGCAAGGGAAAACTAGTGTCAGTCCCCTGTCCAGTGGATGTAGTGTAGTTATTAATGTTCATATAACTGTTGACGTGTTTTTTGTGGGTGGGGGGAATTGCCCAAAGAACAGTTAACCATACGCATTGCAAGGATTTTGTAGAATCCGTTTTTTTCTTCTTTTTATTTACTCTCTTTCAATCGCTTTTTTAATTATTAGTATAACTATTAATGTTCATATTACTGTGGTCGTGTTTTTTTCTGGAGTGATAAACAATTATCCAAAGAATAGTTAACCATGTGCATTGCAAAGATTTTCAGAATACAATTTTTTATATATATTTTTTCCTTTTTATTTGTTCTTTTATTCATAAACTACTTTATTAATTTATTTATTTATAGACTTATGTTTTCGTGGATAAAAGAGCAAACTGTTTTCCAGAATCACTCGTAAATATCGGCTGGCGCATCCCCTCTGTCGAAAAGTGGCCATGTTAGACTTCGTTACATCTGTGTAGGCTTCTCTTTGCCTTGAAGGGTAAATTGCAAGAGGACCCATTGGCGATTGGATAGCCTTTCAGTCTAACGAATAACCGATACCAGTAGCCCCAGTTTTGGGAGGCCTATTGGAAAAGGGTTAGGCGGCCTTCGGCGGGTCCAACGAAAATCGTTACTGAAGGGGTTTTTAAAGCTGCAGCCATTTGGCCCCCAGGCGAAGAATGGAATGCACTCTGGCTTTCAGCGCCTGGGCGATTGGGAAAAAGTTCTCTGGCCTGCAGATGACTGATAGTGAATAACGGCCTATCTATAAAGATAGCAAAAGGATAGCGATAAGTTCGCTCAGGTGGCAATAACAAGGATATAAGAAAATGCAGTTTTCTAGAAAGCAACAAACAGTTACTTCGCGCATGCATTGGAGCACTTGCAGCTTATAGGTAACAATAACAACAAATGCAGCTGCTTCTAATACACTGCGTGGCAAAGGCCTCAGACATATCACTTCATGTCTTGGGCAGTGCAGATTGGTGAGGGTGGGAGATTCTCGTCTGATAGCTCACAGCAAACTAACCTATTATGGAGATCTCGGACTAGTACAGCTTTGCTGATCATTCGCAACCCTTTAAAGGTATAAAGGCCGCTCATGAATGCCAGAGGCAAGGGACAATGACATTGCCATATCAAGCAGGACAATGCCCTAGAGACTGACCATATATACATATGATCAGCGCCCAAGCCCCCCTCTTCACCCAAGCTACGACTAAGGAGGGCCAGGCAATGGCTGCTGATGACTGAGCAGATAAACCTATAGATTCGCCCAACACCCCCATCCTTAGCTCACAAAGATGGTGAGGTTGCAGCGACCAAAGAAAGTAACGAGTTTGTGCGGGACTCGAATCCCAGTCTCGCGTTCACCAGTCAAGGACGTTACCAAATCTGCCACCACAAGCCTTTCATTAAATCAAGGTATCCCCACTGAGAAAGGGGATGTAGATAAGAAAAACAAATAGATTAAAGATAAGTTTCGCGTCAGTGAAGAACTCGATACTTACAGAAGGGACGTGGATAACGTAGGAATTAATATCCCTGGAAGAGCAATATCTTCCAGAGTACCTCCACAGCCTAATGAGCACAGTGTCCTCCAGATCTAGATGAAAGGCAATTAACGGACTCTCAATCACAGTATGTGCGGTTGGTGAGGACGTCATTGCTTTTATTGGCCTAGATTTGATTAGTCAGCAAAAATAGTTATTTATTACACATTGTTTATTTCAGCTTTTCGGTGGGTCATTTTTAATAGGGTTTATTTATTATTTTGATTTTTATATTGCTCTATTTTACGTATTTTTGTTTTTTTCAAATTTTCGTATAATTTGCAAGTTAATAGCGTTTTAATTTTGTTTCAAGTGGAAGTTTGCTGTAAGTAATTGTATTGATAATGATAATATTGAGATGAGAATGGAATAGATCCAGTTGCGAGGCTGATCGAGATTAAGATAATTTTAGAAAATTGCAATAGAATAGAAAATGGTAATTGGTCAAAAGACGAGAAAATGAGTTTCAACCAATTCGTTTTTCAAACATCCTTTATAATACTCAGGTGACAATTTTCTTGGTTTCTATTTACCTATATAACATTTTCCCTGCTAATAATAGTTCTTAGTTTTCTCTGCTTACTTTCACCAGTCTAAGTAGCTTCTGACCACAACCACGGTTTATGTATGTGACTTCTTGAGGCTTTATCGTTATTGTAGCATCTAATCGGGTACTTTCTAGGGAGATTTTAATGTTGTTGAAATATTCTACAGTGTCATTCCCTTTTCCTTATGATTCGGAAACATTTTCTCCTCAAAATTAAGTGTGGGTCTCAAATGATAATCAGCGTTGGTTGAATTTCACTTTTCTATAGAAGAGTTACATGAAAATGGCTTGAAGTTCACTTCTATATAGAAGTGTTACAGGGGAAAATGGCTTGAAGTTCACTTCTATATAGAAGAGTTACATGAAAATGGCTTGAAGTTCACTTCTATATAGAAGGGTTAAAGGGGAAAAATGGCTTGAAGTTCACTTCTATATAGAAGGGTTGCAGGGGAAAATGGCTTGAAGTTCACTTCTATATAGAAGTGTTACAGGGGAAAATGGCTTGAAGTTCACTTCTATATAGAAGAGTTACATGAAAATGGCTTGAAGTTCACTTCTATATAGAAGGGTTAAAGGGGAAAAATGGCTTGAAGTTCACTTCTATATAGAAGGGTTGCAGGGGAAAATGGCTTGAAGTTCACT
The DNA here is from genome assembly GCF_036898095.1 of Palaemon carinicauda. Taxonomy (NCBI): domain Eukaryota; kingdom Metazoa; phylum Arthropoda; class Malacostraca; order Decapoda; family Palaemonidae; genus Palaemon; species Palaemon carinicauda. The sequence goes on from NC_090754.1 coordinate 16,232,634, forward strand.
TCTATATAGAAGGGTTGCAGGGGAAAATGGCTTGAAGTTCACTTCTATATAGAAAGGTTAAAGGGAAAAAATGGCTTGAAGTTCACTTCTATATAGAAAGGTTAAAGGGGAAAAATGGCTTGAAGTTCACTTCTATATAGAAGGGTTGCAGGGGAAAATGGCTTGAAGTTCACTTCTATATAGAAGGGTTGCAGGGGAAAATGGCTTGAAGTTCACTTCTATATAGAAGGGTTGCAGGGGAAAATGGCTTGAAGTTCACTTCTATATAGAAGGGTTACAGGGGAAAATGGCTTCAAGTTCACTTCTATATAGAAGGGTTACAGGGGAAAATGGCTTCAAGTTCACTTCTATATAGAAGGGTTACAGGGGAAAAATGGCTTGAAGTTCACTTCTATATAGAAGGGTTACAGGGGAAAATGGCTTCAAGTTCACTTCTATATAGAAGGGTTACAGGGGAAAATGGCTTGAAGTTCACTTCTATATAGAAGGGTTACAGGGGAAAATGGCTTGAAGTTCACTTCTATATAGAAGGGTAACTGGGGAAAATGGCTTGAAGTTCACTTCTATATAGAAGGGTTACAGGGGAAAATGGCTTCAAGTTCACTTCTATATAGAAGGGTTACAGGGGAAAATGGCTTGAAAATCACTTCTATTGAAGGGTTACATCAAAAATATTTTGAAATTCAGTTCCCCATAGGAGGGATAAAATAAAAATTGTTTGAGTTTCACTTCTTTATAGAAGGGTTACAGGAAAAATAGCTTGACTTTCACATCTCTAGAGAAGGGTTACAGGAAAATGGCTTGAGTTTCACTTTTCTATATAAGAGTTTCAAAAAAAAAAATTGGTTTGAATTTCACTTCTATAGAAGGATTACAAGGAAATTCGCTTGAATTGCTCTTCTGGGTTACATAAAATGGCTATTTTTAGTTACCTACAGAAAAGTTACAAGGAAAATGGCTTGAATTTCACATGTCTAGAATGATTGCAGGAAACATTATCAAATTTTACTTATCCATAGAAGGTTTGCAAGAATAATATATAGCTTGAATTCCATCTCTTTAAAGAATGATAAGTGGAAAAATTGGCTTGAATTTAACTTTTGTATAGAAGGGTTACAGGACAAAATAGGTTAACAATTCTTTTTCACCCAAGGGGTTAACTACTGCACTGTAATTTTTCTGTGGCTACTTTCCTCTTGGTAAGGGTAGAAGAGACTCTTCAGCTCTGGTAAGCAGCTCTTCTAGGAAAAGGACACTCCAAAATCAAACCGTTGTTCTCTAGTCTTGGGTAGTGCCATAACCTCTGTACCATGGTCTTCCACTGCCTTGGGTTAGAGTTCTCTTGCTTGAGGGTACACTTGGGCACACTTCTATCTAGTTTCTCTTCCCCTTGTTTTATTAAAGTTTTCATTGTTTTTAAAGGAAATATTTATTTTAATGTTGTTACTATACTTAAAATATTTTATTTTTATTTCCTTTCCTCACTGGGCTACTTTCCCTGTTGGAGCCTCTGGGCTTATAGCATCCTGCTTTTCCAACTAGTGTTATAGCTTAGCATTTCATAATAATAATAATAATAATAATAACTTCAATTATCTCTAGATGCTTCTGTAGGAAATATAGCTTCCATTTCACATCTCTATAGAAAGACTCCAGAGAACATATTTCGAATTTCACTTGGCTTTGGGATGGTTACAGGAAAAATGGCTTGAATTTTACATCTCTATATAAAATTTCAGTTATTGAAATTCAACATTAACATTACTCTTCTCGTATGGCAAAATTTTCTTCACTGATTAAAATTCTTCTTCAGTAATAAGCCATGAAACATACATACACTTATGTCAGTACTCTACCAATTTGAAATTCAAATTCTTTATTTCAGCTGTAGAGCCATATACAAAATATTACAATAAAATTAATAGTTATATACAAATATATTAGGAGTAAAACAAAAGGTCTAAACACAGAAAATGTGTTTAGACCATAGTGCAAGCAGTAACAAGTAATAAAACAAAATTCAATCTAATAAGTTCTAAAGCAGCGTGTTCCCCAACGAGAAATTAAAATATTTCTGAATTTCCTCTGCAAAAATTCTTTATAAATATGAAATTATAGTTCGCCGAAGGGCTCACACTTTCACGCTCCGCTGCCCCGTTTTAACCATTACCTTCTTGTAGGTCGTTGCAGAGTAAACAGGAAGTGAAGCTGTCACATCCTCTCTCTCTCTCTCTCTCTCTCTCTCTCTCCCCCTCTCTCCCTCTCTCTGTATATATATATATACATATATATATATATATATATATATGTGTGTGTGTGTGTGTGTGTGTGTATGTACAATACATGGATATGTATAGATTTAAATGTATGTGCAGTGTATATATATATATATATATATATATATTTATATATATATATATATATATATATATTTATATATATATATATATAATATATATGTATACATATATATAAATATATATATGAATGTATATATGAATATATATATATATATATATATATATATATTTATATATCTGTATATAATCTATATATATCTTGAAGTTTATGTCTCAGCAAATCTCTAATCCTGAAGGGTGCAGTTGTTGGCTTTATATAATTTTTCCTATTGCGCTATTTAATGCTGGGTGTATTGAGGGGTCGATTACTTCTGGTCGAAGTCAGTTCCAAAGCCTGGTAGCCAGAAAAACTGACCATTAAGTTACTGGGCTACTAAACTCATGCTCATTTACTTTATTTCCTCTGTATTTCCAGAAATAATTGACGGTTTTTCGTAAGACTCATTTTCTTTTATAAATTTAATAAATGGTCTTGTTTGGCAATCTGTTGGACAGAAGTTCAAGACTCGCTCAAGCTCGCTAGTTTCAAATAGTTTCTGCAACCTCACCATTCTTGCGAGCTAGGGATGGTAGGGTTTGGGGAGAACGTCTAGGTCTACCTGCTAAGTCATCAGCAGCCATTGCCTGTACGTCCTTGGTCCTAGCTTGATGGAGGAGGGGTCTTGGGCGCTTATCATATGTACAGTATATATGGCTATTCTCTACTGCATTGTTACTGTCTCATGTCTCTGCCATTCATGAGCGACCTTTAAACCTTAAAACTTCTGCACTGACCTAGCCTAATTTGTGCAACCTTGCCTGGCTATGTGTCCACCCAAAGTATGAATTACACTAGTGATAGTATCCAGGTCTTTGATGAAGGTAGGACTATAAAACATTGTCCATACGGTGAATTTAAAGCAAAGTAGACTTTATGTGCCGTCCTAAACCTTGAATTAAAGATGCATCAGTCCTCTTGCTTATAAAGAAGCCAGTGGCGAGAGAGGATACCATCGAGATAACGGGAAATTTGAATGTGGAGTTCACTGGCCTTAAACTATTATGGTTACATAAGAATATATTAAATATACAGTAGCACATTGCGTATCATATATACATATATAAGCTTATCTATAGAAAAGTGAAACCTCTTCATCAGACGCGAATTGATCTCCCTCCTTCAGAAGTGTGGAGAGAGAGATCTGGCAACAAGGCCACGAGTAATGTTGCCATATTTGCCGTCCACTTAATTTGTTGGATACATGTGAGTATTGGGGGACTTGTGTTTACGTAGGAACTTCGTATTGATTGGGCATGGTGTGAGTGGGGGAAATTTCTTGTTCTTTTATTCTTTTACTTTTTGTATATTTCTTAACGTTGTCAAGTCTTTCTATGTATGTATATATATGTATATATATAATATATATATATACATATTATATATATATATTATATATATGTATATATATATATATAATATATATGGTGTATATATAGGCTGATATATATATATATATATGGTGTATATATAGTCTGATATATATATATATATATATATGCTGTATATATAGGCTGATATATTATATGTGTATATATATATATATATTATACACTTTTTATATGCATATACAATGTATATATATTAATAAACGCACACGCACACACACACATATATATATATATATTTATATATATATATATATATATATATATGTGTATATATATGTATACATATAATTTTTATATGCATATAAAATGTATATATATTAATACACGCACAAATATATATATATATATAGTATATATATGTACATATATACTGTGTGTGTATATATATATATATATATATTATAGAATGTGTGTTATTACTGTTTAGACATTTGTTGTCATATACCTATAATTCGCTGTGTGAAATTTGTGCATATTTTTGGTTTTACTGTGAGAGACTTCTGATCGCATTTGAAATTAGAATATGCCACACTATTCAGCATGAGGTGTCTTCTATACAATTCAGAGTAGCAATGTGGGTTAGTCTTATTGTAAAGTTTTGTGGATGTATTAGAATTTCAGTCTTCCTGGAAAGGTTTGGATGGGGTGTCAATCTTCTTGGAAAAGTTTTGGATGTGGATCAGTCTTTCATGGAAGGGTTTTGAAGGGGTGGGTCATCTTCCTAAAAGGTTTTTGGATGTCGGGCTAATAATAATAGTAATATTCCTGGAATGTTTTTTTTTTACATTAGGTCAATCTTCGAGGAACACTCCAAAATCAAACCATTGTTCTCTAGTGTTGGGTAGTGCCATAGCTTGTGTTCTATGGTCTTCCACTGTCTTGGGTTAGAGTACTCTTTCTTGAGGGTACACTCGGGTGTCACTATTATCTTATTTCTCTTCCTCTTGCTATATTAAAGTTCTTATATAGTTTATATAGGAAATGTTTATTTTAATGCTGTTACTGTTCTTAAAATATTTATTTTTCCCTGTTTCCTTTCCTCACTGGGCTATTTTCCCTGTTTGAGCCCCCGGGCATAAACCATCCTTCTTTTCCAACTAGGGTTGTAGCTTAGCAAGTAATAATAATAAACAATAATAATAATCATCCTCCTGGAAGGAATTTGGATGTTGCACAGCCTTCCTGCAAAGGTTTAAAATCGTTATGTTATTAAGAGTTTAAAGAAATTTAGGTAATTATAAAGTTGAAACATGACTTCCATAATTCGGTTATTTGATTTAACTTAACTTTTGTTCGTATATAGATAAAGACGACTGACGAAATCTAACCGAGGCCCTTTGCTTCAATAGGTGTAGGAGATGATGATGATGATGATGTTGATGATGGTATAGGTACACATATTATTTTCAAATAATTAATAATTGTGTCCATGCTTTTACGTTCTCTTGGTATCTTTTTGTTATTAAAAGAATTCACTTAAGTGGCAGGGAAATTAATTTGACATCTATTAATGAGAACAAGTTATAAATAACAGTCTTAAGTATTTTGCGTGAAGTAACGTAATGAGTTGACGTTTGACGAACGGCGTTAATGGCCTCATAAAACTGAGTATTCAAACAAACACGAACCCGGAATTGCTTTGTTTGAGGTCATTAAAGTAGAAGCGGCGAGTCCCAAATTACAGTTGTACCCAGAAATCAGGTCACAATCATCACCTTTGAGGTCGACGTCAATCAGAGGCTCGTGTCGTCAATTGTTCGCAGATGGAATTAAAACTTTTTCTTCCACAGTCAAATGCAAAACCTTAATATGAATAATTGTTAATTTTTGAAGTGTAAATTATGCAATTTGTCAAAGTAACATCAGTGAAGCCTCTATTTTCTTCTGCAGTCAAATGAAGAACTTTTATATGAATTATTAATCTTTGAAGTGTAAATTATGCAATTTGTCAAAGTAACATCAGTGAAGACTCCTATTTTCTTCCGCAGTCAAATGAAGAACTTTTATATGAATTATTAATCTTTGAAGTGTAAATTATCCAATTTGTCAAAGTATCATCAGTGAAGACCTTGCAAAGCTCGCTCCTTCAAAGACAGACTCATATGGAATAAACTGACATAACGACCATCAGCTGGCATAGGACGTTTGTAACCGAGATCTATAGATAACGACTACATTTGTCAAGTTAAAATAAAGACGAGTAACGTACACAATGGTTTATTTGTCTCACTAATGAGAGAACCCGATCAGGCGTCAAACGTGTTTAACACGCGATACGCACCGACAGTATAATGTTATTCTTCTTCGTTTTTCTTTTTTGATGGTCGATATACTGTTATGTTATTCCAGATAGGATGGCTCGGCGTGTTATGCTTTTGTTTGGTAAATGGGATTTTAAGTCTGTGTATAATGTGGATGGTTATTATAGATACCAGTCTTTCAAGATTAGGTGTGATTTATATATATATATAAATATATATATATAATATATATATATATATATATGTTTAAATATGAATATATATATATATATATATATGTGTGTGTATATATATATATAATATATATACATACATACATACATACATACATATGTATGTGTGTGTATATATATATAAATATATATATATACATACATACATACATATATAAATCAATATTTGTATTCCTGTGTGTATATAGCAAATTGCACCAGTCGACATTTGATGAGCATAAAATAATCACGAAAGGAAAAGTGAAAAGACTTGATTGTAATAAGTATTTCCATGTATGTATGTGTATATTTTAATGTACAGTTGCCTCCAAGAATTCCGATACATATCACCATAGATAGTCTGTAGTATTGTGTACCGGAATTCTTGAAGCCAACTGTACACCCGCACACGAAAACTTGATTAAAGAAACCCGAAAGTGCGGTTCCAAATGCAGATCCTGTTGACCATTCTAGCGACTTGATTGAATTTATAATCCTTAATTCTTTTGGCAATAACCATTCCATAAAGACCACTAACTCTATTCTCACGCAAACTCATAATGAACGAAGCCATTGGCTCCGGCAATAAAAGACGAAGCGAAAACGTGTCGTAACTTCTCCGACATCCTCTGTTGAGGCAAACATGAACCCGCTTCTCCTTGCCACATTCTGTGGCCGTTTCTTGTTTTTCTTCTTATTTTGCTTCTTCTATCTATGAAGAGAGAGAGAGAGAGAGAGAGAGAGAGAGAGAGAGAGAGAGAGAGATCAATAGGTATTTTAGATACATTTCATTATATCGATGCTTTTGTCTTATTTTGCTTCTTCTTATTCTGGAGAGAGAGAGAGAAGAGAGAGAGAGAGAGAGAGAGAGAGAGAGAGAGAGAGAGAGAGTGTGCGTGTGTGTTGATAGTCATTTAAAAGATGAATAGGTATTTTAGATTCATTTCATTACATCGTTGTTTGTCTGTCTTCTTATTCTGGAGAGAGAGAGAGAGAGAGAGAGAGAGAGAGAGAGAGAGATGAATAGGTATTTTAGATTCATTTCATTACATCGTTGTTTGTCTGTGTCTTCTTATTCTGGAGAGAGAGAGAGAGAGAGAGAGAGAGCGAGAGAGAGAGAGAGAGGGGGGGGGGGGAGTCAAAGTCATTTAAAAGTCAACTGGTATTACAGATACTTTTAATATGTCAATGTTTTTGTGTTTATGTGTTCTTAAGAGAGAGAGAGAGTGAGAGAGAGAGAGAGAGAGAGAGCGAGAGAGAGAGAGAGAAGAGAGAGGATAGAGAGAGAGAGAGAGAGCGCCATTTAAAAATCAACGGGTATTATAGATACATTTTGATATGACAGTGTTTTTATGTTTGTGTGTTCTTGGAGAGAGAGAGAGAGAGAGAGAGAGAGAGAGAGAGAGAGAGAGAGAGAGAGAAACATTCGGAAACTCCCTCTTTCGATATTCTATGAGTCTTTCTCAGAAAAAGAAAGTTAAACTAGATTCTCTCCCATCGGAAAACAATGAGTTATTCAGCAAGGAAAGAAACTAATGGCCAAAGTTCTTAATGTTCATTTCTATGGGAAGATTTTGTATGAAAAGATTTAGGAAAAGAAAAAAGAAAAAAAAAGGGGGACATCGATTTGTAAGAAATCAAAGATGGAATAAAGAAAAAAATGATTATATAAGAGCGATGACATTTTTCATTTTCTTTATTTTGATTATATTATATTTTTTATTTTTTCGTGAGTGTAGATTTTATTATATTTATATCTCCCTTTTTTCTCGTCCACGTAGCTTTTACTTATCTTTTATTTCTCCCTTTTCTTGTTCACGTTGCTTTTGTTTTATTCTCCATTTTTCACATTCACATAGCTTTTGTTTATCATTTTATTTCTTCCTTTTCTCGTACATAAAGTGTTTATTTATCTTTTTATTTCTCCTTTTTTCTCGTTCACAAAGCTTTTATTTGTCTTTTCATTTCTCCCTTTTCTCGTTCTCATAGCTTTTGTTTATCTTTGGCTTCTCATCTTTTCTTGTTCCCGTTGCTTATATTTATCGTTTATTTCTCCATTTTTCTCATTCACTTAGCTTTTATTTCTTTTCTATTCCTCCATTTTCTCGGTCACGTAGCTTTTGTTTATCTGATTATTTATCGCATTTCCTTGTTCACGTAGCTTTTGTTTATCTTTTTTATTTCTCCATTTTTTCTCGTTCACGTACCTTTTATTTAACTTCTTTACTCTCATAAATTATTTTTTTCTATCTATAAAAAAAACAATTGCGATAAAATAAACTGTTAAGCGAAATGGAGAATAAATTCCAGTCTCTTTTTATAAGGAATATTTAAAATAAAGAAAAAAAAATAAGATTTAGAAATCATATCTTTCTTTTAATCTTTTAATTTTTCATAATTTTTTTTTTCTATCTCTATGAAATTATATATTTGCGATAAATAAAATGTGATAAGCGAAATTGAGGATAAATTCCAATGTCTTTTTATCAGGAATATTTAAAATCAAGAAAAATGTTCCAACTCTCAGGAATCACATCTTTCTCATTTGTAATTTCATGCAAATTTAGCACCGTTAAAGGGAATTTTTTTTTCGGATTTTTTAATTAAATTTTTGGAATAATCAGATTCAATTATTATAATTATTATTATATGTAGATTTAATTACCTCGGAGACTCTCTCTCTCTCTCTCTCTCTCTCTCTCTCTCTCTCTCTCTCTCTCTCTCTCTCTCTGTATGTAATATAGATGAAGTTGATATATCATTAGTGTTCGTAATAATAATAATTCTACTGTAATTATTATTATTAGTACTACTACTACTACTACTACTACTACTACTACTACTATTATTATTATTATTATTGATATGATTAGACTCTCTCTCTCTCTCTCTCTCTCTCTCTCTCTCTCTCTCTCTCTCTCTCTCTCTCTCTCTCTCTCTCTCTCTCTCTCTCTCTCCAAAATATAGATGAAATTAATAAATTATTAGTCCTCGTTCGGACGCACAAAAATTATTTATTATTATTTATACTGTAATAAGTATTATTATTTTGGTTGTTTATGTTATTATACACTTAGATAAACTAAGATAAAAAGTTAAAACAATATTTCAGTCTAAATTGCATCAAAAATCCTAATCAATCCGGTTTCATCAGAATTGTATCGGGCGGAACAAAATTAATGTCATTAAGGCCATTAATATCATTAATATAAATGTCATTAATATTCCTTTTGATCATAAGGTACTTATAAACGATCAAGCATTTCGTTTTGGGATCTGGTGATTCGATTACGAGGGAAAAATTCTTTCGGGGGATAGATAAACCAGTATTTTGGGAATGAGTGTTATGCCTGGCTAGAGAGTACGTTTAACCAGTATTTCGGGAAATGGTGTTATACCTGGTTAGAGAGAACGTTTAACCAGTATTTCGGGAAATGGGGTTATGCCTGGCTAGGGAGTACGTTCAACCAGTGTCTCGGGAAAGGGGGTTATGCCCCGGCTGGGGAGTACGTTCAACCAGTATTTCGGGAAATGGGGTTATGCCCGGCTAGGGAGTACGTTTAACCAGTATTTCGGGAAATGGGGTTATGCCCGGCTAGGGAGTACGTTTAACCAGTATTTCGGGAAATGGGGTTATGCCCGGCTAGGGAGTACGTTTAACCAGTATTTCAAGAAATGGTGTTATGCCCGGCTAGAGAGTATGTTTAACCAGTATTTCGGGAGAGGGCTTAACCAGTATTTCGGGAGAGGGTGTTATGCCCGGCTAGGGAGTACGTTTAACCAGTATTTCGGGAGAGGGTGTTATGCCCGGCTAGGGAGTACGTTTAACCAGTATTTCGGGAGAGGGTGTTATGCCCGGCTAGGGAGTACGTTTAACCAGTATTTCGGGAGAGGGTGTTATGCCCGGCTAGGGAGTACGTTCAACCAGTATTTCGGGAGAGGGGGTTATGCCCGGCTAGGGAGTACGTTTAACCAGTATTTCGGGAGAGGGGGTTATGCCTGGCTAGGGAGTACGTTTAACCAGTATTTCGGGAAATGGGGTTATGCCTGGCTAGGGAGTACGTTTAACCAGTGTCTCGGGAAATGGGGTTATGCCTGGCTAGGGAGTACATTCAACCAGTGTCTCGGGAAAAGGGGGTTATGCCCCGGCTAGGGAGTACGTTCAACCAGTGTCTCGGGAAAAGGGGGTTATGCCCCGGCTAGGGAGTACGTTCAACCAGTGTCTCGGGAAAGGGGGTTATGCCCCGGCTAGGGAGTACGTTCAACCAGTGTCTCGGGAAAGGGGGTTATGCCCCGGCTAGGGAGTACGTTCAACCAGTATTTCGGGAAATGGGGTTATGAGTATTTCGGGAAATGGGGTTATGCCCGGCTAGGGAGTACGTTTAACCAGTATTTCGGGAAATGGGGTTATGCCCGGCTAGGGAGTACGTTTAACCAGTGTCTCGGGAAATGGGGTTATGCCCGGCTAGGGAGTACGTTCAACCAGTGTCTCGGGAAAGGGGGTTATGCCCCGGCTAGGGAGTACGTTCAACCAGTGTCTCGGGAAAGGGGGTTATGCCCCGGCTAGGGAGTACGTTCAACCAGTGTCTCGGGAAAGGGGGTTATGCCCCGGCTAGGGAGTACGTTCAACCAGTGTCTCGGGAAAGGGGGTTATGCCCCGGCTAGGGAGTACGTTCAACCAGTGTCTCGGGAAAGGGGGTTATGCCCCGGCTAGGGAGTACGTTCAACCAGTATTTCGGGAAATGGGGTTATGCCCGGCTAGGGAGTACGTTCAACCAGTATTTCGGGAAATGGGGTTATGCCCGACTAGGGAGTACGTTTAACCAGTATTTCGGGAAATGGGGTTATGCCCGGCTAGGGAGTACGTTTAACCAGTATTTCAAGAAATGGTGTTATGCCCGGCTAGAGAGTATGTTTAACCAGTATTTCGGGAGAGGGCTTAACCAGTATTTCGGGAGAGGGTGTTATGCCCGGCTAGGGAGTACGTTTAACCAGTATTTCGGGAGAGGGTGTTATGCCCGGCTAGGGAGTACGTTTAACCAGTATTTCGGGAGAGGGTGTTATGCCCGGCTAGGGAGTACGTTTAACCAGTATTTCGGGAGAGGGTGTTATGCCCGGCTAGGGAGTACGTTTAACCAGTATTTCGGGAGAGGGTGTTATGCCCGGCTAGGGAGTACGTTCAACCAGTATTTCGGGAGAGGGGGTTATGCCCGGCTAGGGAGTACGTTCAACCAGTATTTCGGGAGAGGGGGTTATGCCCGGCTAGGGAGTATGTTCAACCAGTATTTCGGGAGAGGGCGTTATGCCCGGCTAGAGAGTACGTTCAACCAGTAGCTAGAGAGTACGTTTAACCAGTATTTCGAGAGAGGGGGTTATGCCCGGCTAGGGAGTACGTTCAGCCAGTATCGCGGGAGAGGGTGTTATGCCCGGCGAGGGAGTACGTTCAGCCAGTATCGCGGGAGAGGGGGTTATGCCAGGCGAGGGAGTACGTTCAGCCAGTATCGCGGGAGAGGGGGTTATGCCCGGCGAGGGAGTACGTTCAGCCAGTATCGCGGGAGAGGGGGTTATGCCCGGCGAGGGAGTACGTTCAGCCAGTATCGCGGGAGAGGGGGTTATGCCCGGCGAGGGAGTACGTTCAGCCAGTATCGCGGGAGAGGGGGTTATGCCCGGCGAGGGAGTACGTTCAGCCAGTATCGCGGGAGAGGGGGATATGCCCGGAGAGGGAGTACGTTCAGCCAGTATCGCGGGAGAGGGGAGTTATGCCCGGCGAGGGAGTACGTTCAGCCAGTATCGCGGGAGAGGGGGTTATGCCCGGCGAGGGAGTACGTTCAGCCAGTATCGCGGGAGAGGGGGTTATGCCCGGCGAGGGAGTACGTTCAGCCAGTATCGCGGGAGAGGGGGTTATACCCGGCGAGGGAGTACGTTCAGCCAGTAGCTAGAGAGCACGTTTAACCAGTATTTCGGGAGAGGGTGTTATACCCGGCTAGAGAGTACGTTTAACCAGTATTTCGGGAGAGGGGGTTATGCCCGGCTAGGGATTACGTTCAGCCAGTATTTCGGGAGACTACGTTCAGCCAGTATTGCGGGAGAGAGAGGGGGTTATGCCCGGCGAGGGAGTACGTTCGGCCAGTATCGCGGGAGAGGGGGTTATGCCCGGCGAGGGAGTACGTTCAGCCAGTATCGCGGGAGAGGGGGTTATGCCCGGCGAGGGAGTACGTTCGGCCAGTATCGCGGGAGAGGGGGTTATGCCCGGCGAGGGAGTACGTTCAGCCAGTATCGCGGGAGAGGGGGTTATGCCCGGCGAGGGAGTACGTTCAACTAGTAGCTAGAAAGTACGTTTAACCAGTATTTCGGGAGAGGGTGTTATGCCCGGCTAGAGAGTACGTTTAACCAGTATTTCGGGAGAGGGGGTTATGCCCGGCTAGAGAGTACGTTCAGCCAGTATTTCGGGAGACTACGTTCAGCCAGTATCGCGGGAGAGAGAGGGGGTTATGCCTGGCGAGGGAGTACATTCGGCCAGTATCGCGGGAGAGGGGGTTATGCCCGGCGAGGGAGTACGTTCAGCCAGTATCGCGGGAGAGGGGGTTATGTCTGGCGAGGGAGTACGTTCAGCCAGTATCGCGGGAGATGGGGTTATGCCCGGCGAGGGAGTACGTTCAGCCAGTATCGCGGGAGAGGGAGTTTTGCCCGGCGAGGGAGTATGTTCAACCAGTAGCTAGAGAGTATGTTTAACCAGTATTTCGGGAGAGGGTGTTATGCCCGGCTAGAGAGTACGTTTAACCAGTATTTCGGGAGAGGGGGTTATGCCCGTGTAGGGAGTACGTTCAGCCAGTATTTCGGGAGACTACGTTCAGCCAGTATTGCGGGAGAGAGAGGGGGTTATGCCCGGCGAGGGAGTACGTTCGGCCAGTATCGCGGGAGAGAGAGGGGGTTATGCCCGGCGAGGGAGTACGTTCGGCCAGTATCGCGGGAGAGAGAGGGGGTTATGCCCGGCGAGAGAGTACGTTCAGCCAGTATCGTGGGAGAGGGGGTTATGCCCGGCGAGGGAGTACGTTCAACCAGTATCTCGGGTAAGGGCGTTATGCCCGGCGAGGGAGTACGTTCAACCAGTATCTCGGGTAAGGGCGTTATGCCCGGCTAGGGAGTACGTTCAATCAGTATTTTGGGAAATGGTGTTATGCCTCGCTAGAGTACGTTTAGAATTATTTTTTTTTATCTTTTAATTTGAAATACATATTTACCATGTTTCAATTTTTAACCTATTTACATCATAGTATATTTACATAGATAAGTTTTCTTTTTCATATACTGTATTTACAATTGAATTTTTTCTATATATCTAAATATGTTTTTAAGTAAATTATTTATCGACTCGTGAATACTTTTTTTAATAGGAGTTTTAATTCTTATTTTATTCATATTGAACGTATTTATCATTCTGTTTTTAGAATTATTTATACCGTGTGACTTATCAAATGGGTTTATGCAGTTTGTTGCATTATTACAAATATATTGGTGTGGAATTTCTTTCCTGTTATTACTATTATTTTTGTCGTTATTCGTGATTTTCTTCGTGGTGTTCCTCTTTTTTTCTATATCATCATTAGCGTCTTCTTCTTCTTCTTCTTCATTATTATTATTATCATCATTATCTATATTATTATTATTATTATTATTATTATTATTATTTATATTATTATTATGATTATTATTATTATTATTATTATTATTATTATTATTATTATTATTATTATTATCTAAGAATAAATGAAACCAGGCAAAAGAATGGGTCAGGCTTTTAAAGTTAGAAAAAACGAAAGCAGGAGGAGATATGCAACGCCTGGTAAACGAGATTAATAAACCTTCTCTTAGGTCTTCCGTAGAGAGTAGTGCCAACAGTACGCCTCAAGCTGTGCAATCTTAGCATTGCTCAAAGATCTTTGCAGTGTCCTTTTGGACACACAGTTCCACTCACCTTTTAGCCTTTCACTATCACTCAATCTTGCTGCCTTTCTTCCATTATGCTGTTCAGCTTCTTCAACTTTAACTTCATATTGCCACTACTGGATTTTCCCTCATTTGCAAATAGAACTGGAATGGCCTCCCTGGCACCAGTGCCGGGGCCTTATGGCCCAAGATTATAGATTTTTCTGGCCTTAAATTTTCTTTCTAGATGTCGGATTATATATTCTAAATTCAAATTGCATTCTGGGTATTCAAACAGTATTCTTTAAGTTCAATTATTTTAAGTCGATTTTCTAATTGTATTTTCTGTGGTCAAATGGTTTTATCTGAGATCAGTTTTATTCTTGTTAGTTAAATTGTATTACTCGAAGATTATTTTATTTAATTTTATTTCCTGACGTCAAATTGTATTAATTTTGTATTATATAATTGTCTGAAGGCAAATTGTATTCTCTGAAGTCATTTTATATTTGTTTAATTTGAAACTATACTACAATTATTCATTAAAGAGAAATAAATAGGGTAAGTAATGTGCCTTTTTTCATTTTTTTTTTATGAATTATGTTCACTTATACGTATTGAAACTTATTCTAACTTCATACAAAACTTTACTCATCTCTATCCTTGAAATAGCATTTATTTTCATTCCCGTATGTTATTCTACTATATAATTATTTTCTTTAATGAAGGTCCGTTTTAATAATGATCTTATTTTCATTTTATTTTGGAATTTTCTTCGTACCTCTGTTTTCCCACAAACTTTGATGTCTCCCATCCTTCAAGGGCCTCTTGGCAATCATGACTAGCAACAATTGAAATATATCTCAGATTTAAGAAATTATATACAATCATTATTATCATAATCAAGCTTAGCACGTTTCCAGGTCTCTTCTTTCATGTAATATCATTTCCCTCATTTGGCTCTCTAAGTGCTTGCGTGCGTACGTGCTTGAAAGCACGTCTGGTCTCCTGTCTGCGTGCTTGTCTGCTTCCTTGAAAGTACGATTGTGTTTTTGTCTGCGTGCGTGGCTAAAAGTGCGTCTGCCCCACTGTATATGCGCTTGTCTACTTGGTTGAAAGAACTACTGCTTTCCTGTTTGCGTGCCTAAAAGCATATCTGCCTCCCTGTCTGCGTGTTTGTGTGTTTCCTTGAAAGCACGGCTGCCATTCTGTTTGCATGTGTACCTCAAAGCCCGTCTGCCGCTGCGTGAATGCATGCATTCCTGAAAGCACATCAGCCTATCTGTCTGCTTACTTGTCTGCGTACCTGAAAGTACATCTGCATCCCTGTCTGCGTTCCTTGTCTGTGCGCCTGAAAGCACATTTGCCTCGGCGCCTTACGCAAATTTCTTTGTACGAGGTTTATCCGCTCGCTTTCCGAGGGCCGAAAATATGTTTCCTCCTTCGCCCGAGGCTTCGGCCGAGCACCGAGGTAATCCCCTTTGCCGCCTTTGCACGAGGGGCCGGAAATTCCAGATTTTTTTTTTTCTTTTTTTTTTTTTTTTTTGCTGCTGCTACTTTGGTTCCGGTTATATGCAAGAGATGTTGCATCGCTTTATTTCGTTTTTAATTGGGTTAATGAATATGAGTACTCAGGTAGGAAAGAGGAAGGAGAATAGGAAAAAGGAAAGTGTGTGTGTATATATATATATATATATATATATATATATATATATATATATATATATATATATATATATATATATATATATATATATATGTATGTATATATATATATATATATATATATATATATATATATATATATATATATATATATATACATATATACATATATATATATATATATATATATATATATATATATATATATATATATATATATATATATATATATATATGTATGTATATATATGTTTGTCTGTGGAAATAATGTGTTAATATACGCATTATCGAGGTATAACTTATACTATCCCTAAAATATGTTTGTGTGTGTGTGTTCCAGCTTCTCTTTTACTTATAGTATTTGCAATTTATTTCAGTGAGAGATGAGGATTTAACGCTATAATAAAAAAAAATATTTATTTATATATGGTTATATGGCTAATAAATGTTATGTTCGTTTAGAGTTGCCATCGTCCATCCCGTGCTCATCCTCCCTATCCATTGCCTGTATCTCAATAGTTTCTTAAGTGTCTGCAACCTCACCATCTTTTTGAGCTAATGATGGGAGGTTTGGGGTAGCGTATAGGTACACGTGCGGAGTCATCAGCATCCATTGCCTGGTTTTCTCTGGTCCTAGCTTGGGCGCTGATCATAAGTCTATATGATCAGTCTCTAGGACACTGTCTTGCTAGCTAGGGCATTGTCACTGCCCCATACCTTTAAACTACTTTCCCCTATTTGCTTTATGTACTCAAAATGAAGGTACCTTGGTCCTATATTGGATACGTTAGGTATTATCATTTTAATAGGTATTGATAGACGAATTACCAATATATTTTTAATAGATTAAGCATTTCCCTCCACTTCTAGACTCTTGAATTCGCTTTCCTCCTCTGTATTTCCTGAAGCATTCAAATATCCGGTTTTGTAAGATTCTGGCGTAATGTGTTTTAATCCTTTGTACCAAAGCGTGTCACACGATCGTACATAAATTATTTTGTATATATTATGCTTGTATCTGCGCTCTTCCCTCGCACTAAAAAGAACCAGAACAAACATGTCTATGTGTCGCCTATGTAACATTGTCATTTCTCG
Source organism: Palaemon carinicauda (assembly GCF_036898095.1). Lineage (NCBI taxonomy): Eukaryota > Metazoa > Arthropoda > Malacostraca > Decapoda > Palaemonidae > Palaemon > Palaemon carinicauda. The sequence continues at coordinate 16,249,581 of NC_090754.1, forward strand.
AACATGTATTTTCCTGTTGCCTTGCGTTTTTGTATATAAAGGAGAGTGTTCTTTAATAATACAATTCAGTTGATTGCTTCCTGCCTTTGAGTCACAACCCTTCTCTCGGCTCGTCACACCATCAATACAATTTTCGTTCAACGAACAAGAATGATTTTATCAAGGTTTTTTCATCAGGATATATTTTAAGTAAGATGAAAATAGAAAACAAACTTGAGAAATTCTCCCTGTCAACACAGATCCTACATCAGTGACCTAGTTTCTATTTGCAACCATAACAGTCTTTCACCTAAAAATGAAAGTAAGAGTGAGAGCCAGAAAGCAAGAGAAATCAAATCCATCAAAACGCATTTTTATTTCAGTGTCTTGCCTAGAACCGAGCCATCGTCGACGTCTGTTCCATTCTGCACTCCATAAAGTGATATAGAATTTGTTGGTCACAAAGACCATTTCGGTCTGCCGATCCTGAAAAAATACCGGCATCAGAGGGACGACATACCAGACTAATCCAACTTTGTATTCAGCGTCCTAACAGGAAAAAAAGAACAACAACACTCGCTGTTGTTCAACTCGACCGCCCACGTCACATAACACGGAGAAAATCCGCTTACCGGTAACACCCAACGCTTTAAAAGCTGTTGTTACGTCACACGAAAAAAAGAGAACACAGCGAACGACTCCGTGATGACGTCACCAGCATCATCATCATCCTCTTCTTTGTTAAATGGGAAAGGTCTTCGCTGCTTTGAAAGGTGATGGATCGTATTGGCTGTGTTCTTGTTGGTCATGCTCTCGAACTCTTTGTTGCAAATCAGTGGAAGATGCAGGAATGCAATCGATGGGTTTGTTTGCGCACATGCAATACTTACAGACACACGCGCGTGTGCACACGCACACTTACAGTATATATATATATATATATATATATATATATATATATATATATATATATATATATATATGCTTATGTTGTATGTATGTGTATATATATATGTATATATATACATATATTTATATATATTTATTTATATATATACATACATACATACACACACACACACACACACACACACACACACACACATATATATATATATATATATATATATATATATATATATATATATATATATATATATATATATATATATATATATATATAAGCCTTCTCCCTCTAACAGGGGTAGCTCCAATTAAAATGAAAAAATCACCAGTCCCAATGACATTCTTTCTTTGATGACTTTAATTGCTCCGTCGCTTCATACACTTACACATAAGGTGCTTATAGAAACAACAACAAATAAGGTGCTTATATTTACAATCTTATTATTTTCAAGGTGACTTTTCCCAAATATTCTGTTATGTAAACAAGTTCGTAAGTTAAGTGTAAATGTGTAATGTATGATTGTCCTCAAGGGTATGCATTTGCATGCCAGAATATGTCACATCTGTATGTCAGAATATATCACATCTATATGTCAGAATATGTCACTGGAAACTCCGTTGGAACAGTGCGTGAACAATTAGGCTTTGTTGTTCCAAAGGCTTCGTTGTTCCAAAGGCTTCATTGTTCTAAAGGCTTCATTGTTGCAAAGGCTTCGTTGTTTCAAAGGCTTCGTTATTTTAAAAGCTTCGTTGTTCCAAAGGCTTCATTGTTGCAAAGGCTTTGTTGTTTCAAAGGCTTCGTTATTTTAAAAGCTTCGTTGTTTCAAAGGCTTCATTGTTGCAAAGACTTCGTTGTTTCAAAGGCTTCGTTATTTTAAAAGCTTCGTTGTTCCAAAGGCTTCGTTGTTGCAAGAGATTTCTTGTTCTAAAGGCTTCGTTGTTCTAAAGGCTTCTTTATTCTAAAGGATTCGTTGTTGCAAAGGCTTCGTTGTTCTAAAGGCTTCGTTGTTCCAAAGGCTTCGTTGTTCTAAATGCTTCGTTGTTCATAGCTCATCAATCAATCGTCTTCTCTCCCTTCTCCTGGTTCTTTTGCAATATCTAGGGACCCATTTTATTGTCTGTCATTCTTCATTACATATCCTGCCCACGTCCATTTCTTTTTCTTAAATCTTAGAATATCCTCTGATTAAGTTTGCTCTCGTATCCATGTTGCTCCTTTTGTCTCTTAGTGTTATTCCGGATATATTAGTATACTTGACCTTTTTTTCTCTAATTCTCTCGTTCTTGTTTTATTTTTTATAATCACCTAGAAATGGTAGAGACGGCAATTACCACCTTTCATCTATCAGTTGTGAAGAAATGTAGATCCGTGCTGGACGACGACTAACCTAAACATCGAGTTTATTGTCCTTTGACTATCATCCCTTACTTTGAGAGGTTACATACCATTAATGCTTAAAAATTTTTATATTTCTTGTATTATTATTATTATTATTATTATTTTACTAATAACCATCCTCACGTCAAAAAATAATGACATATATGTTGGTAAAAAGAAAATGTTTTTACCAGAAAGTTTTTCTCTTAGTCAGAATGAAATAGTCTTTCTTTCTTTCTTTCTTTCTTTTTTTTGGGGGGTCAAATTTTAAATCCTGTCTAGGCAGCAGTCCTTGTATATTTGGTTCCCTCCATATTTCGAAGATAATGATACTTTTTTCCCAATCTTTTTCTCCTTTTTTTAGCATCACAGTTAACATCTTCAAAACCCTCAGCGATATCATTGCATAATTAGAATGTTTTCCTTGTACCTTTTAAAAGTTTAGAGCCCGCTCATGAATGGCAGAGGCAAGAGACAGTGACATTGTTCTATCAAGCAGGACAATGCCCCAAATACTTATATGATGATCGCCTAAGCCCCCTCGCCACCCAAGCTAGGACCAAGAAGGGCCAGACAATAGGCTCCCCTAAACCTCCCATTCTTAGCTCATAAGGATGGTGAAGTTGCAGCCACCAAAGGAACTAACGAGTTTGAGCAGGACTCGAACCCCAGTCTAGCGTTCTCCAGTCAGGGACGTTACCGCATCGGCCACCATAATGAAGCATTTTTTTTTATTCCCACCGAATTACTTTTCGTTCTTTTTCTCGTTGTTCGTTTACGCTGACAAGCAGTTTCATTAGGATATATCTGAAGGGTTTTAATCCCGATATGAAATGATAACATCCAGATATCCTGCGATTTAATCTGGGTTCATTCAGTAATATTCAGTAAAGCTTTCTTTGTTTACAACTCGACTGGCGTTCGGGATTGAGGTGTGTTCGAAACTGTGCATTCGGAGCGGACTTTAGCGTTAGTATTTTTCTTGAAATCATTTTAATTTAATCATGGAATAAAACCCTGACATTTAGTCGAGTAATCTTACTCTATGTAACCCAATGTACATCCATATAATTATTTTTCCCGTATGTAACATATATTTTACTTGTCATTAACCCAATATACATCATATATTTATTTCTTTTTCCGTATGTAACATATTTTACTTGTTATTAACCCAGTGTACATCCTTATAATAATTTTTTCCCAATTGTAACTAATATTTTACTTGTCATTAACCGTGTATACATCATATATTTATTTAATTTTTTTTTGTAGCATATTTTACTGGTCATTAACCCAGTATACATCATATATTTATTTTTTACCGTATGCAACATATTTTAAGTCATTAACTCAGTGTACATCCATATGATTATACTTTCCATTTATGACACATATTTCACTTTTAATTACCACCACTTTTTCCTGTCACCTAATCTTTAATAATAAAATTTAGATTAGCATCCTATACCTATAATATAAACGCGCTGCTTTAGTAAAATTACCACCACTTTTTCCTGTCACCTAATCTTTAATAATAAAATTTAGATTAGCATCCTATACCTATAATATAAACGCGCTGCTTTAGTAAAATTACCACCACTTTTTCCTGTCACCTAATCTTTAATAATAAAATTTAGCATCCAATACTTATAATATTATAAACGCACTGCTTTAGCAAAATTACTTACATCCGTGATATTTGACGGAACAAGTACAAAAGTCTTCAGGCTATCCGGAAAATAAACTCCAATAACTAATAACAGGGCTAATAGCAGATGTGCATTCGAAACCGTGCACATGGATTGGGCATGAAGCTGAAAAAATGAAAGCGAATCAATCAACTCTATCCAACAATTGCAATAAAATCGGATGAATGGCGATATGTCCTTTCAACGGTCTAGTCTCTCTCTCTCTCTCTCTCTCTCTCTCTCTCTCTCTCTCTCTCTCTCTCTCTCTCTCTCTCGTTATTATTATTTTTATTAGAAGCCAAGTTACAACTCTCGGTGTGAAAGGTAAGTCTGATACTAAATACTAAACAAAAAGTTCCAATAGATAAATGACCGAAACCGTCAAAGAAACGTTGATTAAAAGATGAACTGTAAAAGAGAAATAAAAAAAATTCAAATAACAATAGACATATAGGTAACAGCGGTATTATAACGATCCTCCGTCTGTTTGTGCCTTTCCACAAAAGACTAAATACCCCGAAAGGTTTAAAGTTTTAAAGGCCGCTCATGAAAAGCAGGGGCAAGGGACAGTGACATTGCCCTATCGAGTAGGACAATGCCCTAGGGACTGACCTTATATACATATGATCAGCGCCCATGCTACGACTAAGGTGGGCCAGGCAATGGCTGCTGATGACTCAACAGATAGATCTATAGGCTTCCCCAAACCCCACCACATCCTTAGCTCATAAGGATAGTGAGGTTGCAGCGACCAAAGAAACTAACGAGTCTTCGAATATCATGATTAAAGCAAGGGCGTTTATTTTGCATAAAATCTGTGACCCCCTTTGATTGAAGATTTTACACGAATCTTCTTTCCATTTTTAGTACGTTGTGGAAGCGTCAGAGGGAAGGGGCCGGTTGTTATGTAAAAAGAAACGATGGTTATGCAAATTTGTTCCACCCTGCTGTACTGGAGATTACATGCGTCGCTTTTGATGCATTATGCATTAACGTGCAAATGATCAGAGGGTGTTAAATGATACGGAAGTGTTTTTGGGCAAAGTGACCGATGTCGTTTCATATATTGGTCGTCATGAAAGGTTGGATATTATTTTTCAAATTGTTATAATTACGTTGTTTTTGTTGTTCTTGTGTTTGTTGTTGTTTATAATGTTTTAAAGCTTGACAGAGTATATATTAATCATAGAAGATTGTAGACTTTTTTTTCTTCTGTTATCATAGTTTTACTCACTTTTTAACTAATTTTTTTTTTTTTTTTTTTTTTTTTTTTTTTTTTTTTTTTTTTTTTTTTTTTTTTTTACAATTATTATATTCTTAATAAACTTTTGGACCTATGAAGATATGATGACCGAAGTACAGTAGAACAAAATTCGAGACAGTTTTATAAATTCTTTTAAAGAAACTCATATTTCCTTGCTAATTCAGAAAGCTTTTTTTAAGGGAGACATGCCCCATGCAATGACATATGTGGCACTTAGGAACGTATGTTCCCATGTAGCCCTACAGTGACCCAGGTGACACTTTGGAACTTTGGTTCCTTGGTGGCTCTACAGTAACACAGGTGGCAATTTTTAACCTGTTACTACCGCTAGAGATTTATG
>NC_090754.1:16267964-16325464 GCF_036898095.1 Palaemon carinicauda
CTGTTTTAGTGTTAGTTTTAATTATAGTTATAGTTATAGTTTTAGTTTTAGTCTTAGTTATAGTTATAGTTATAGTTATTGGTGTAGTTTTAGTTCTAGTTTTAGTTTTAGTTTTAGTTTTTGTTAGTTATAGTTATAGTTATAGTTTTAGTTTGATTTTAGTTTTAGTTATAGTTATACTTATAGTTATAGTTATAGTTTTAGTTTTAGTTTCAGTTTCAGTTTCAGGTTCAGTTTCAGTTCCAGATTTAGCTTTAGTCTTAGTTTTAGAATTAGTTATAGTTGCAGTTTTAGTTTTAGTTTTAGTTTTAGTTATAGTTATAGGTATAGTTTTAGTTTTAGTTTCGGTTTCAGTTTCAGTTTGTTTTAGTTTTAATTTTAGTTTTAGTTACAGTTTTAGTTCTAGTTATAGTTATAGTTTTATTTTTAGTTTTAGTTTTAGTTTCAGTTTCAGTTTCAGTTTTAGTTTTAGTTTTAGTTTTAGTTTTAGTTATAGTTATAATTATATTTTTATTTTTAATTTTAGTTTCTGTTTTAGTTTTAGTTTTAGATTCAGTTTCAGTTTCAGTTTTGGTTTTAGTTTTTGTTTTAGTTTCAGTTTTAATTATAGTTATAGTTATAGTTTCAGTTTTACTTTTAGCTTTAGTTTTAGTTTTAGATTCAGTTTAAGTTTTAGTTTTAGTTTGAGTTTGAGTTTTAGTTATAGTTATAGTTATTGTTATAGTTTTAGTTATAGTTTTAGTTTTAGTTTTAGTTATATTTATAATTATATTTCCAATTTTAGTTTCACTTTCAGTTTCAGTTTCAGTTTTAGGTTCAGTTTTAGTTTTAGTTATAGTTATAGTTATAGTTTTAGTTATAGCATAAGTTATAGTTATAGTTATAGTTTTAGTTTTAGTTATAGTTATATATATAGTTTTAGTTTAAATTTTAGATTCACTTTCAGTTTAAGTTTCAGTTTAATTAATTTTTAGTTTTAGTTTTAGTTACATTTATAGTTTTAGTTATAGTTATAGTTATAGGTATAGTTATAGTTATAGTAATAGTTTTAGTTTTTATTTTAGTTTTAGTAATAGTTATAGTTATAGTTATAGTTTTAGTTTTAGTTTTAGTTTTAGTTCCAGTTCCAGTTTCAGTTTCAGTTTCTGTTTTAGTGTTAGTTTTAATTATATAGTTATATTTTTAGTTTTAGTCTTAGTTATAGTTATAGTTATAGTTATTGGTGTAGTTTTAGTTCTAGTTTTAGTTTTAGTTTTAGTTTTTGTTAGTTATAGTTATAGTTATAGTTTTAGTTTGATTTTAGTTTTAGTTATAGTTATACTTATAGTTATAGTTTTAGTTTTAGTTTCAGTTTCAGTTTCAGGTTCAGTTTCAGTTCCAGATTTAGCTTTAGTCTTAGTTTTATAATTAGTTATAGTTTTAGTTTTAGTTTTAGTTTTAGTTTTAGTTATAGTTATAGTTATAAGTATAGTTTTAGTTTTAGTTTCGGTTTCAGTTTCAGTTTCAGTTTTAGTTTTAATTTTAGTTCTAGTTACAGTTTTAGTTTTAGTTATAGTTATAGTTTTATTTTTAGTTTTAGTTTTAGTTTCAGTTTCAGTTTCAGTTTCAGTTTTAGTTTTTAGTTTTAGTTTTAGTTATAATTATATTTTTATTTTTAATTTTAGTTTCTGTTTTAGTTTTAGTTTTAGATTCAGTTTCAGTTTCAGTTTTGGTTTTAGTTTTTGTTTTAGTTTCAGTTTTAATTATAGTTATAGTTATAGTTTCAGTTTTACTTTTAGTTTTAGTTTTAGTTTTAGATTCAGTTTATGTTTTAGTTTTAGTTTGAGTTTGAGTTTTAGTTATAGTTATAGTTATTGTTATAGTTTTAGTTATAGTTATAGTTTTAGTTTTAGTTTTAGTTATATTTATAATTATATTTCCAATTTTAGTTTCACTTTCAGTTTCAGTTTCAGTTTTAGGTTTAGTTTTAGTTTTAGTTATAGTTATAGTTATAGTTTTAGTTATGAGCATAAGTTATAGTTATAGTTATAGTTTTAGTTTTAGTTATAGTTATATATATAGTTTTAGTTTCAATTTTAGTTTCACTTTCAGTTTCAGTTTCAGTTTAATTAATTTTCAGTTTTAGTTTGATTAATTTTCAGTTTTAGTTTTAGTTACATTTATAGTTTTAGTTATAGTTATAGTTATAGGTATAGTTATAGTTATAGTTATAGTTTTAGTTTTTATTTTAGTTTTAGTAATAGTTATAGTTATAGTTATAGTTTTAGTTTTAGTTTTAGTTATAGTGATAGTTATAGTTTTAGTTATAATTTTAGTTTTAGTTTTAGTTTCAGTTTCAGCTTCAGTTTCATTTTCAGTTTTAGTTTTAGTTTTAGTTTCAGTATTTAGTTATAGTTATAGTTATAGTATTAGTTTTAGTTTTAGTTTTAGTTTAAGTAATAGTTATAGTTTTAGTTTTCGTTATAGTTATAGTTTTAGTTATAGTCATAATTATAGTTATAATTTTAGTTTTAGTTTTTAGTTTTAGTTTTAGTTTTAATTTTAGTTTTAGTTATAGATTTAGTTATACTTATAGTTATAGTTTTAGTTTTAGTTTTAATTTTAGTTTTAGTTATAGTTGTAGTTACAGTTATAGTTATAGTATCAGTTTCAGATTTAATTTTAGTTTTTGTCATATTGTTAATTTTAGTTTTAGTTATAGTTTTAGTTTCAATTTCAGTTTTAGTTTTAGTCACAGTTTTAGTTTTAGTTATAGTTTTAGTTTTTGTTTTAGTTTTAGTTTTAGTTTATAGTTTTATTTTTAGTTTTAGTTATAGTTTTAGTTTTAGTTTTAGTTATAGTTTTAGTTTTAGTTTTTAGTTTTAGTTTTAGTTATAGTTTTAGTTTTAGTTTCATGGTCAGTTTCAGTTTTAGTTTTAGTTTCAGTTTCAGTTTAAGTTATAGTTATAGTTTTAGTTTTAGTTATAGTTATAGTTATAGTTTTAGTTTTAGCTTTAAATTTAGTTTTAGTTATACTTTTAGTTATAGTTGTAGTTATAGTTTTAGTTTTAGTTTTAGTTTTAATTTTAGTTTTAGTTATAGTTTTAGTTACAGTTATAGTTATAGTTTTAGTTTCAGTTTTAATTTTAGTTTTAGTCATAGTGTTAATATTAGTTTTAGTTATAGTTTTAGTTTCAGTTTCAGTTGCAGTTTCACTTTTAGTTTTAGTTCCAGTTTTAGTTTTAGTTTTAGTTTTAGTTTTATTTTTAGTTATAGTTATAATTTTAGTTTCAGTTTTAGCTTCAGTTTCAGTTTTAGTTTTAGTTTGTTTCAGTTTTAGTTTTAGTTTTAGTTATAGTTATAGCTTTAGTTTTAGTTTTAATTTTAGATTTTGTTATATATTTAATCTTAGTTTGTTTTAGTTTTAGTTTCAGTTTTAGTTTCAGTTATAGTTTTGGTTTTAGTTTGAGTTTTAGTTATATTTATAGGTTTAGTTATAGTTATAGTTATAGTTATAGTTTAGTTTTAGCTTTAGCTTTAGTTTTAGTTTCAGTTCCTGTTCCAGTTTCAGTTTCAGTTTCTGTTTTAGTGTTAGTTTTAATTATAGTTATAGTTATAGTTTTAGTTTTAGTCTTAGTTATAGTTATAGTTATAGTTATTGGTGTAGTTTTAGTTCTAGTTTTAGTTTTAGTTTTAGTTTTTGTTAGTTATAGTTATAGTTATAGTTTTAGTTTGATTTTAGTTTTAGTTATAGTTATACTTATAGTTATAGTTATAGTTTTAGTTTTAGTTTCAGTTTCAGTTTCAGGTTCAGTTTCAGTTCCAGATTTAGCTTTAGTCTTAGTTTTAGAATTAGTTATAGTTGCAGTTTTAGTTTTAGTTTTAGTTTTAGTTATAGTTATAGGTATAGTTTTAGTTTTAGTTTCGGTTTCAGTTTCAGTTTGTTTTAGTTTTAATTTTAGTTTTAGTTACAGTTTTAGTTCTAGTTATAGTTATAGTTTTATTTTTAGTTTTAGTTTTAGTTTCAGTTTCAGTTTCAGTTTTAGTTTTAGTTTTAGTTTTAGTTTTAGTTATAGTTATAATTATATTTTTATTTTTAATTTTAGTTTCTGTTTTAGTTTTAGTTTTAGATTCAGTTTCAGTTTCAGTTTTGGTTTTAGTTTTTGTTTTAGTTTCAGTTTTAATTATAGTTATAGTTATAGTTTCAGTTTTACTTTTAGCTTTAGTTTTAGTTTTAGATTCAGTTTAAGTTTTAGTTTTAGTTTGAGTTTGAGTTTTAGTTATAGTTATAGTTATTGTTATAGTTTTAGTTATAGTTTTAGTTTTAGTTTTAGTTATATTTATAATTATATTTCCAATTTTAGTTTCACTTTCAGTTTCAGTTTCAGTTTTAGGTTCAGTTTTAGTTTTAGTTATAGTTATAGTTATAGTTTTAGTTATAGCATAAGTTATAGTTATAGTTATAGTTTTAGTTTTAGTTATAGTTATATATATAGTTTTAGTTTAAATTTTAGATTCACTTTCAGTTTAAGTTTCAGTTTAATTAATTTTTAGTTTTAGTTTTAGTTACATTTATAGTTTTAGTTATAGTTATAGTTATAGGTATAGTTATAGTTATAGTAATAGTTTTAGTTTTTATTTTAGTTTTAGTAATAGTTATAGTTATAGTTATAGTTTTAGTTTTAGTTTTAGTTTTAGTTCCAGTTCCAGTTTCAGTTTCAGTTTCTGTTTTAGTGTTAGTTTTAATTATATAGTTATATTTTTAGTTTTAGTCTTAGTTATAGTTATAGTTATAGTTATTGGTGTAGTTTTAGTTCTAGTTTTAGTTTTAGTTTTAGTTTTAGTTTTTGTTAGTTAAAGTTATAGTTATAGTTTTAGTTTGATTTTAGTTTTAGTTATAGTTATACTTATAGTTATAGTTTTAGTTTTAGTTTCAGTTTCAGTTTCAGGTTCAGTTTCAGTTCCAGATTTAGCTTTAGTCTTAGTTTTATAATTAGTTATAGTTTTAGTTTTAGTTTTAGTTTTAGTTTTAGTTATAGTTATAGTTATAAGTATAGTTTTAGTTTTAGTTTCGGTTTCAGTTTCAGTTTCAGTTTTAGTTTTAATTTTAGTTCTAGTTACAGTTTTAGTTTTAGTTATAGTTATAGTTTTATTTTTAGTTTTAGTTTTAGTTTCAGTTTCAGTTTCAGTTTCAGTTTTAGTTTTAGTTTTAGTTTTAGTTATAATTATATTTTTATTTTTAATTTTAGTTTCTGTTTTAGTTTTAGTTTTAGATTCAGTTTCAGTTTCAGTTTTGGTTTTAGTTTTTGTTTTAGTTTCAGTTTTAATTATAGTTATAGTTATAGTTTCAGTTTTACTTTTAGTTTTAGTTTTAGTTTTAGATTCAGTTTATGTTTTAGTTTTAGTTTGAGTTTGAGTTTTAGTTATAGTTATAGTTATTGTTATAGTTTTAGTTATAGTTATAGTTTTAGTTTTAGTTTTAGTTATATTTATAATTATATTTCCAATTTTAGTTTCACTTTCAGTTTCAGTTTCAGTTTTAGGTTTAGTTTTAGTTTTAGTTATAGTTATAGTTATAGTTTTAGTTATAGCATAAGTTATAGTTATAGTTATAGTTTTAGTTTTAGTTATAGTTATATATATAGTTTTAGTTTCAATTTTAGTTTCACTTTCAGTTTCAGTTTCAGTTTAATTAATTTTCAGTTTTAGTTTGATTAATTTTCAGTTTTAGTTTTAGTTACATTTATAGTTTTAGTTATAGTTATAGTTATAGGTATAGTTATAGTTATAGTTATAGTTATAGTTTTAGTTTTTATTTTAGTTTTAGTAATAGTTATAGTTATAGTTATAGTTTTAGTTTTAGTTTTAGTTATAGTGATAGTTATAGTTTTAGTTATAATTTTAGTTTTAGTTTTAGTTTCAGTTTCAGCTTCAGTTTCATTTTCAGTTTTAGTTTTAGTTTTAGTTTCAGTATTTAGTTATAGTTATAGTTATAGTATTAGTTTTAGTTTTAGTTTTAGTTTAAGTAATAGTTATAGTTTTAGTTTTCGTTATAGTTATAGTTTTAGTTATAGTCATAATTATAGTTATAATTTTAGTTTTAGTTTTTAGTTTTAGTTTTAGTTTTAATTTTAGTTTTAGTTATAGATTTAGTTATACTTATAGTTATAGTTTTAGTTTTAGTTTTAATTTTAGTTTTAGTTATAGTTGTAGTTACAGTTATAGTTATAGTATCAGTTTCAGATTTAATTTTAGTTTTTGTCATATTGTTAATTTTAGTTTTAGTTATAGTTTTAGTTTCAATTTCAGTTTTAGTTTTAGTCACAGTTTTAGTTTTAGTTATAGTTTTAGTTTTTGTTTTAGTTTTAGTTTTAGTTTATAGTTTTATTTTTAGTTTTAGTTATAGTTTTAGTTTTAGTTTTAGTTATAGTTTTAGTTTTAGTTTTTAGTTTTAGTTTTAGTTATAGTTTTAGTTTTAGTTTCATGGTCAGTTTCAGTTTTAGTTTTAGTTTCAGTTTCAGTTTAAGTTATAGTTATAGTTTTAGTTTTAGTTATAGTTATAGTTATAGTTTTAGTTTTAGCTTTAAATTTAGTTTTAGTTATACTTTTAGTTATAGTTGTAGTTATAGTTTTAGTTTTAGTTTTAGTTTTAATTTTAGTTTTAGTTATAGTTTTAGTTACAGTTATAGTTATAGTTTTAGTTTCAGTTTTAATTTTAGTTTTAGTCATAGTGTTAATATTAGTTTTAGTTATAGTTTTAGTTTCAGTTTCAGTTGCAGTTTCACTTTTAGTTTTAGTTCCAGTTTTAGTTTTAGTTTTAGTTTTAGTTTTATTTTTAGTTATAGTTATAATTTTAGTTTCAGTTTTAGCTTCAGTTTCAGTTTTAGTTTTAGTTTGTTTCAGTTTTAGTTTTAGTTTTAGTTATAGTTATAGCTTTAGTTTTAGTTTTAATTTTAGATTTTGTTATATATTTAATCTTAGTTTGTTTTAGTTTTAGTTTCAGTTTTAGTTTCAGTTATAGTTTTGGTTTTAGTTTGAGTTTTAGTTATATTTATAGGTTTAGTTATAGTTATAGTTATAGTTATAGTTTAGTTTTAGCTTTAGCTTTAGTTTTAGTTTCAGTTCCTGTTCCAGTTTCAGTTTCAGTTTCTGTTTTAGTGTTAGTTTTAATTATAGTTATAGTTATAGTTTTAGTTTTAGTCTTAGTTATAGTTATAGTTATAGTTATTGGTGTAGTTTTAGTTCTAGTTTTAGTTTTAGTTTTAGTTTTTGTTAGTTATAGTTATAGTTATAGTTTTAGTTTGATTTTAGTTTTAGTTATAGTTATACTTATAGTTATAGTTATAGTTTTAGTTTTAGTTTCAGTTTCAGTTTCAGGTTCAGTTTCAGTTCCAGATTTAGCTTTAGTCTTAGTTTTAGAATTAGTTATAGTTGCAGTTTTAGTTTTAGTTTTAGTTTTAGTTATAGTTATAGGTATAGTTTTAGTTTTAGTTTCGGTTTCAGTTTCAGTTTGTTTTAGTTTTAATTTTAGTTTTAGTTACAGTTTTAGTTCTAGTTATAGTTATAGTTTTATTATTAGTTTTAGTTTTAGTTTCAGTTTCAGTTTCAGTTTTAGTTTTAGTTTTAGTTTTAGTTTTAGTTATAGTTATAATTATATTTTTATTTTTAATTTTAGTTTCTGTTTTAGTTTTAGTTTTAGATTCAGTTTCAGTTTCAGTTTTGGTTTTAGTTTTTGTTTTAGTTTCAGTTTTAATTATAGTTATAGTTATAGTTTCAGTTTTACTTTTAGCTTTAGTTTTAGTTTTAGATTCAGTTTAAGTTTTAGTTTTAGTTTGAGTTTGAGTTTTAGTTATAGTTATAGTTATTGTTATAGTTTTAGTTATAGTTTTAGTTTTAGTTTTAGTTATATTTATAATTATATTTCCAATTTTAGTTTCACTTTCAGTTTCAGTTTCAGTTTTAGGTTCAGTTTTAGTTTTAGTTATAGTTATAGTTATAGTTTTAGTTATAGCATAAGTTATAGTTATAGTTATAGTTTTAGTTTTAGTTATAGTTATATATATAGTTTTAGTTTAAATTTTAGATTCACTTTCAGTTTAAGTTTCAGTTTAATTAATTTTTAGTTTTAGTTTTAGTTACATTTATAGTTTTAGTTATAGTTATAGTTATAGGTATAGTTATAGTTATAGTAATAGTTTTAGTTTTTATTTTAGTTTTAGTAATAGTTATAGTTATAGTTATAGTTTTAGTTTTAGTTTTAGTTTTAGTTCCAGTTCCAGTTTCAGTTTCAGTTTCTGTTTTAGTGTTAGTTTTAATTATATAGTTATATTTTTAGTTTTAGTCTTAGTTATAGTTATAGTTATAGTTATTGGTGTAGTTTTAGTTCTAGTTTTAGTTTTAGTTTTAGTTTTAGTTTTTGTTAGTTATAGTTATAGTTATAGTTTTAGTTTGATTTTAGTTTTAGTTATAGTTATACTTATAGTTATAGTTTTAGTTTTAGTTTCAGTTTCAGTTTCAGGTTCAGTTTCAGTTCCAGATTTAGCTTTAGTCTTAGTTTTATAATTAGTTATAGTTTTAGTTTTAGTTTTAGTTTTAGTTTTAGTTATAGTTATAGTTATAGGTATAGTTTTAGTTTTAGTTTCGGTTTCAGTTTCAGTTTCAGTTTTAGTTTTAATTTTAGTTCTAGTTACAGTTTTAGTTTTAGTTATAGTTATAGTTTTATTTTTAGTTTTAGTTTTAGTTTCAGTTTCAGTTTCAGTTTCAGTTTTAGTTTTAGTTTTAGTTTTAGTTATAATTATATTTTTATTTTTAATTTTAGTTTCTGTTTTAGTTTTAGTTTTAGATTCAGTTTCAGTTTCAGTTTTGGTTTTAGTTTTTGTTTTAGTTTCAGTTTTAATTATAGTTATAGTTATAGTTTCAGTTTTACTTTTAGTTTTAGTTTTAGTTTTAGATTCAGTTTATGTTTTAGTTTTAGTTTGAGTTTGAGTTTTAGTTATAGTTATAGTTATTGTTATAGTTTTAGTTATAGTTATAGTTTTAGTTTTAGTTTTAGTTATATTTATAATTATATTTCCAATTTTAGTTTCACTTTCAGTTTCAGTTTCAGTTTTAGGTTTAGTTTTAGTTTTAGTTATAGTTATAGTTATAGTTTTAGTTATAGCATAAGTTATAGTTATAGTTATAGTTATAGTTTTAGTTTTAGTTATAGTTATATATATAGTTTTAGTTTCAATTTTAGTTTCACTTTCAGTTTCAGTTTCAGTTTAATTAATTTTCAGTTTTAGTTTGATTAATTTTCAGTTTTAGTTTTAGTTACATTTATAGTTTTAGTTATAGTTATAGTTATAGGTATAGTTATAGTTATAGTTATAGTTTTAGTTTTTATTTTAGTTTTAGTAATAGTTATAGTTATAGTTATAGTTTTAGTTTTAGTTTTAGTTATAGTGATAGTTATAGTTTTAGTTATAATTTTAGTTTTAGTTTTAGTTTCAGTTTCAGCTTCAGTTTCATTTTCAGTTTTAGTTTTAGTTTTAGTTTCAGTATTTAGTTATAGTTATAGTTATAGTATTAGTTTTAGTTTTAGTTTTAGTTTAAGTAATAGTTATAGTTTTAGTTTTCGTTATAGTTATAGTTTTAGTTATAGTCATAATTATAGTTATAATTTTAGTTTTAGTTTTTAGTTTTAGTTTTAGTTTTAATTTTAGTTTTAGTTATAGATTTAGTTATACTTATAGTTATAGTTTTAGTTTTAGTTTTAATTTTTAGTTTTAGTTATAGTTGTAGTTACAGTTATAGTTATAGTATCAGTTTCAGATTTAATTTTAGTTTTTGTCATATTGTTAATTTTAGTTTTAGTTATAGTTTTAGTTTCAATTTCAGTTTTAGTTTTAGTCACAGTTTTAGTTTTAGTTATAGTTTTAGTTTTTGTTTTAGTTTTAGTTTTAGTTTATAGTTTTATTTTTAGTTTTAGTTATAGTTTTAGTTTTAGTTTTAGTTATAGTTTTAGTTTTAGTTTTTAGTTTTAGTTTTAGTTATAGTTTTAGTTTTAGTTTCATGGTCAGTTTCAGTTTTAGTTTTAGTTTCAGTTTCAGTTTAAGTTATAGTTATAGTTTTAGTTTTAGGTATAGTTATAGTTATAGTTTTAGTTTTAGCTTTAAATTTAGTTTTAGTTATACTTTTAGTTATAGTTGTAGTTATAGTTTTAGTTTTAGTTTTAGTTTTAATTTTAGTTTTAGTTATAGTTTTAGTTACAGTTATAGTTATAGTTTTAGTTTCAGTTTTAATTTTAGTTTTAGTCATAGTGTTAATATTAGTTTTAGTTATAGTTTTAGTTTCAGTTTCAGTTGCAGTTTCACTTTTAGTTTTAGTTCCAGTTTTAGTTTTAGTTTTAGTTTTAGTTTTATTTTTAGTTATAGTTATAATTTTAGTTTCAGTTTTAGCTTCAGTTTCAGTTTTAGTTTTAGTTTGTTTCAGTTTTAGTTTTAGTTTTAGTTATAGTTATAGCTTTAGTTTTAGTTTTAATTTTAGATTTTGTTATATATTTAATCTTAGTTTGTTTTAGTTTTAGTTTCAGTTTTAGTTTCAGTTATAGTTTTGGTTTTAGTTTGAGTTTTAGTTATATTTATAGGTTTAGTTATAGTTATAGTTATAGTTATAGTTTAGTTTTAGCTTTAGCTTTAGTTTTAGTTTCAGTTCCTGTTCCAGTTTCAGTTTCAGTTTCTGTTTTAGTGTTAGTTTTAATTATAGTTATAGTTATAGTTTTAGTTTTAGTCTTAGTTATAGTTATAGTTATAGTTATTGGTGTAGTTTTAGTTCTAGTTTTAGTTTTTGTTTTAGTTTTAGTTTTTGTTAGTTATAGTTATAGTTATAGTTTTAGTTTGATTTTAGTTTTAGTTATAGTTATACTTATAGTTATAGTTTTAGTTTTAGTTTCAGTTTCAGTTTCAGGTTCAGTTTCAGTTCCAGATTAACTTTAGTTTTAGTTTTAGAATTAGTTATAATTGCAGTTTTAGTTTTAGTTTTAGTTTTAGATATAGTTATAGGTATAGTTTTAGTTTTAGTTTCGGTTTCAGTTTCAGTTTCAGTTTTAGTTTTAGTTACAGTTTTAGTTTTAGTTATAGTTATAGTTTTATTTTTAGTTTCAGTTTTAGTTTCAGTTTCAGTTTCAGTTTTAGTTTTAGTTTTAGTTTTAGTTATAGTTATAATTATGTTTTTATTTTTAATTTTAGTTTCTGTTTTAGTTTTAGTTTTAGATTCAGTTTCTGTTTCAGTTTTTGTTTTAGTTTTTGTTTCAGTTTCAGTTTTAATTATAGTTATAGTTATAGTTTCAGTTTTACTTTTAGTTTTAGTTTTAGTTTTAGATTCAGTTTAAGTTTTAGTTTGAGTTTGAGTTTGAGTTTTAGTTATAGTTATAGTTATTGTTATAGTTTTAGTTATAGTTATAGTTTTAGTTTTAGTTTTAGTTATAGTTATATTTATATTTATAATTATATTTCCAATTTTAGTTTCACTTTCAGTTTCAGTTTCAGTTTTAGGTTTAGTTTTAGTTTTAGTTATAGTTATAGTTATAGTTTTAGTTATAGCATAAGTTATAGTTATAGTTATAGTTTTAGTTTTAGTTATAGTTATATATATATAGTTTTAGTTTCAATTTTAGTTTCACTTTCAGTTTCAGTTTCAGTTTAATTAATTTTCAGTTTTAGTTTTAGTTACATTTATAGTTTTAGTTATAGTTATAGTTATAGGTATAGTTATAGTTATAGTTATAGTTTTAGTTTTTATTTTAGTTTTAGTAATAGTTATAGTTATAGTTATAGTTTTAGTTTTAGTTTTAGTTATAATGATAGTTATAGTTTTAGTTATAATTTTAGTTTTAGTTTTAGTTTCAGTTTCAGCTTCAGTTTCATTTCCAGTTTTAGTTTTAGTTTTAGTTTTAGTATTTAGTTATAGTTATAGTTATAGTATTAGTTTTAGTTTTAGTTTTAGTTTAAGTAATAGTTATAGTTTTAGTTTTAGTTATAGTTTTAGTTTTAGTTATAGTCATAATTATAGTTATAGTTTTAGTTTTAGTTTTTAGTTTTAGTTTTAGTTTTAATTTTAGTTTTAGTTATAGATTTAGTTATACTTATAGTTATAGTTTTAGTTTTAGTTTTAATTTTAGTTTTAGTTATAGTTGTAGTTATAGTTATAGTTTCAGTTTCAGATTTAATTTTAGTTTTTGTCATATTGTTAATTTTAGTTTTAGTTATAGTTTTAGTTTCAATTTCAGTTTTAGTTTTAGTCACAGTTTTAGTTTTAGTTATAGTTTTAGTTTTTGTTTTAGTTTTAGTTTTAGTTTTTAGTTTTAGTTTTAGTTTTAGTTTTAGTTATAGTTTTAGTTTTAGTTTTATGGTCAGTTTCAGTTTTAGTTTTAGTTTCAGTTTCAGTTTCAGTTATAGTTATAGTTTTAGTTTTAGTTATAGTTATAGTTTTAGTTTTAGTTTTAAATTTAGTTTTAGTTATACTTTTAGTTATAGTTGTAGTTATAGTTTTAGTTTAGTTTTAGTTTTAATTTTAGTTTTAGTTATAGTTTTAGTTACAGTTATAGTTATAGTTTTAGTTTCAGTTTTAATTTTAGTTTTTGTCATAGTGTTAATATTAGTTTTAGTTATAGTTTTAGTTTCAGTTTCAGTTGCAGTTTCACTTTCAGTTTTAGTTTCGGTTTTAGTTTTAGTTTTAGTTTTAGTTTTATTTTTAGTTATAGTTATAATTTTAGTTTTAGTTTTAGCTTCAGATTCAGTTTTAGTTTAAGTTTGTTTCAGTTTTAGTTTTAGTTTTAGTTATAGTTATAGTTTTAGTTTTAGTTTTAATTTTAGATTTTGTTATATATTTAATTTTAGTTTTAGTTTTAGTTTTAGTTTCAGTTTTAGTTTCAGTTATAGTTTTGGTTTTAGTTTGAGTTTTAGTTATATTTATAGGTTTAGTTATAGTTATAGTTATAGTTTAGTTTTAGTTTTAGCTTTAGTTTTAGTGTCAGTTCCTGTTCCAGTTTCAGTTTCAGTTTCTGTTTTAGTGTTAGTTTTAATTATAGTTATAGTTATAGTTTTAGTTTTAGTCTTAGTTATAGTTATAGTTATAGTTATTGGTGTGGTTTTAGTTCTAGTTTTAGTTTTAGTTTTTGTTAGTTATAGTTATAGTTATAGTTTTAGTTTGATTTTAGTTTTAGTTATAGTTATACTTATAGTTATAGTTTTAGTTTTAGTTTCAGTTTCAGTTTCAGGTTCAGTTTCAGTTCCAGATTTAGCTTTAGTTTTAGTTTTAGAATTAGTTATAATTGCAGTTTTAGTTTTAGTTTTAGTTTTAGTTATAGTTATAGGTATAGTTTTAGTTTTAGTTTCGGTTTCAGTTTCAGTTTCAGTTTTAGTTTTAGTTACAGTTTTAGTTTTAGTTTTAGTTATAGTTATAGTTATAGTTTTATTTTTAGTTTTAGTTTTAGTTTTAGTTTCAGTTTCAGTTTCAGTTTTAGTTTTAGTTTTAGTTTTAGTTAGTTATAATTATGTTTTTATTTTTAATTTTAGTTTCTGTTTTAGTTTTAGTTTTAGATTCAGTTTCAGTTTCAGTTTTTGTTTTAGTTTTTGTTTTAGTTTCAGTTTTAATTATAGTTATAGTTATAGTTTCAGTTTTACTTTTAGTTTTAGATTCAGTTTAAGTTTTAGTTTTAGTTTGAGTTTGAGTTTTAGTTATAGTTATAGTTATTGTTATAGTTTTAGTTATAGTTATAGTTTTAGCTTTAGTTTTAGTTATAGTTATATTTATAATTATATTTCCAATTTTAGTTTCACTTTCAGTTTCAGTTTCAGTTTTAGGTTTAGTTTTAGTTTTAGTTATAGTTATAGTTATAGTTTTAGTTATAGCATAAGTTATAGTTATAGTTTTAGTTTTAGTTATAGTTATATATGTAGTTTTAGTTTCACTTTTAGTTTCATTTTCAGTTTCAGTTTCAGTTTAATTAATTTTCAGTTTTAGTTTTAGTTACATTTATAGTTTTAGTTATAGTTATAGTTATAGGTATAGTTATAGTAATAGTTATAGTTTTAGTTTTTATTTTAGTTTTAGTAATAGTTATAGTTATAGTTATAGTTTTAGTTTTAGTTTTAGTTATAGTGATAGTTATAGTTTTAGTTATGATTTTAGTTTTAGTTTTAGTTTCAGTTTTAGTTTAAGTAATAGTTATAGTTTTAGTTTTAGTTATAGTTTTAGTTTTAGTTATAGTCATAATTATAGTTATAGTTTTAGTTTTAGTGTTTAGTTTTATTTTTAGTTTTAATTTTAGTTTTAGTTATAGATTTAGTTATAGTTATAGTTATAGTTTTAGTTTTAGTTTTAATTTTAGTTTTAGTTATAGTTGTAGTTACAGTTGTAGTTATAGTTTCAGTTTCAGATTTAATTTTAGTTTTTGTCATATTGTTAATTTTAGTTTTAGTTATAGTTTTAGTTTCAATTTCAGTTTTAGTTTTAGTCACAGTTTTAGTTTTAGTTATAGTTTTAGTCACAGTTTTAGTTCTTGTTATAGTTTTAGTTTTTGTTATAGTTATAGTTATAGTTATAGTTATAGTTATTGTAATAGTTTTAGTTATAGTTATAGTTATAGTTTTAGTTTTAGTTTCAGTTTCAGTTTCAGTTTTAGTTTTAGTTTCAGTTTCAGTTATAGTTTTAGTTATAGTTATAGTTTATGTTTTATTTTTAGTTTTAGTTATAGATAGTTATAGTTATGGTTATAGTTATAGTTAGAGTTATAGCTATAGTTATAAGTATAGTTATAGTTATAGTTATAGTTTTAGATTTAGATTTAGTTTTTGTTTAAGCTTTAGTTTTAGTTTTAGTTTTACATTTAGTTATAGTTATAGTTATAGTTATAGTTTTAGTTATAGTTATAGTTACAGTTTCAGTTATAGTTATAGTTATGTTTATAGGTTTAGTTTTAGTTTTAGTTGTAGTTTTTGTTTTAGTTTTAGTTTCAGGTTTTGTTTTAGTTTTAGTTTTATTTTCAGTTTCAGTTTTAGTTTTTGGTTTAGTTTTAGTTTTAGTTATAGTTATAGTTATAGTTATAGATATAGTTATAGTTATACATATAGTTATAGTTTTAGTTTCAGTTTCAGTTTCAGTTTTAGTTTTAGTTTCAGTTTTATTTTTAGTTCTAAGTTTTTATTATATTTATAGTTATAGTTATAGTTTTAGTTTTAGTTTTAGTTATAGTTTTAGTTTCAGTTGCTGTTTTAGTTTTAGTTTTAATTATAGTTATAGTTTTAGTTTTAGTCTTAGTTATAGTTATAGTTATAGTTATAGTTATAGTTTTAGTTTAATTTTAGTTATAGTTATAGTTATAGTTATAGTTATAGTTTTAGTTACAGTTTCAGTTTCAAGTTCAGTTTTTGTTCGAGTTTTAGTTTTACTTTTAGTTTTAGTTTTAGTTATAGTTGCAGTTTTAATTTTAGTTTTAGTTTTATTTATAGTTGTAGGTATAGTTTTAGTTTTAGTTTCATTGCCAGTTTCAGTTTCAGGTTCAGTTTCAGTTTTAGTTTTAATTTTAGTTTTAATTACAGTTTTAGTTATAGTTATAGTTATATTTTTATTTTTAGTTTTAGTTTTAATTTTAGTTTCAGTTTCAGTTTTAGTTTCAGTTTTAGTTTTAGTTTTAGTTATAGTTATAATTATATTTTTTTGTTTTAGTTTTAGTTCCTGTTTTAGTCTTATTTTAGATTCAGTTTCAGTTTCAGTTTTGGTTTTAGTTTTTGTTTTAGTTTTAATTTTAATTTTAATTATAGTTATAGTTATAGTTTTAGTTATAGTTTTAGTTTTAGTTTTAGTTATATTTATAATTTTATTTCCAATTTTAGTTTTACTTTCAGTTTCAGTTTCAGTTTTGGTTTTAGTTTTAGTTATAGTTATAGTTTTAGTTATAGCAATAGTTATAGTTATAGTTACAGTTTTAGTTTTAGTTCTAGTTATATTTAGAGTTTTAGTTTCAATTTTAGTTTTAGTTTCAGTTTCAGTTTAATTTTCAGTTTTAGATTTAGTTACAGTTTTAGTTATATTTTTCGTTTTGGTTATAGTTATAGTTATAGGTATAGTTATAGTTATAGTTATAGTTATAGTTATAGTTTTAGTTTTTATTTTAGTTTTAGTAATAGTTATAGTTTTAGTTATAATTTTAGTTTAAGTTATAGTTATAGTTTTAGTTCTAATTTTAGTTTTAGTTTTAGTTTTAGTTCTAGTTTCAGTTTCGGCTTAAGTTTCATTTTCAGTTTTAGTTTTAGTTTTAGTGTTTAGTTATAGTTATAGTTATAGTTTTAGTTTTAGTTTTAGTTATATTTTCAGTTTCAGTTTCAGTTTTAGTTTTAGTTTTAGTTTCAGTTCCAGTTCTATTTTTTGTTTTAGTTTTAGTTATAGTTTTAGTTTTAGTTTTAGTTATACTTATAGTTATAGTTTTAGTTTTAGTTTCAGTTTCAGTTTCAGGTTCAGTTTTAGTTTTAGTTTCAGTTTCAGTTCCAGTTTTAGTTTTAGTTTTAGACTTAGTTTCAGTTTCAGTTTCAGTTCCAGTTTTAGTATTAGTTTTAGTTTTAGTTTTAGTTATAGTTTTAGTTTTAGTTTTAGTTTTAGTTATAGTTTTAGTTTTAGTTTTAGTTATAATTATAGTTTTAGTTTTAGTTTTAGTTTTAGTCATAGTTATAGTTATAGTTATAATTTTAGTTTTAGATTTAGTTCTAGTTTTAGTTTTAGTTTTAGTTTCAGTTTCGGTTTCAGTTTCAGTTTTAGTCAGAGTTATAGTTATAGTTATAGTTTTATTTATAGTTATAGTTTTAGTTTTAGTTTCAGTTTCAGTTTTAGTTTTAGTTTCAGTTTCAGTTTCCCTTTGGTTTTAGTTTTAGTATTATTTATAGTTATAGTTTTAGTTTTAGTTTTGGTTTTAATTTTAGTTTTAGTTATAGTTCTTATTTTAGTTTTAGTTTTAGTTTCAGTTTTTAGTTTTAGTTTTAGTTTTAGTTTCAGTTTTAGTTTTATTTATAGTTTTAGTTTTAATTTCAGTTTTAGTTTTAGTTTCCATTTAGTTTTAGTATAGTTATAGTTATAGTTTTAGTTTTAGTTTTAGTTTTAGTTTCAATTTAGTTTCAGTTAGAGCTTTAGTTATAGTTATAGTTATAGTTATAGTTATGGCTATAGTTATATTTTAGTTTTAGTTTTAGTGTCAGTTTCAGTCTTAGTTTTAGTTTCAGTTTCAGTTGTAGTTACAGTTTTAGTTTTAGTTTTAGTTTTAGTTATAGTTTTAGTTTTAGTTATAGTCATAATTATAGTCATAGTTTTAGTTTTAGTTTTTAGTTTTAGTTTTAGTTTTAGTTATAGTTTTAGTTTTAGTTTTTGTTATAGTTTTAGGTTCAGTGTTATTGTCAGTTTCATTTTTAGTTTTAGTTTCAGTTTCAGTTTTAGTTATAGTTTTAGTTTTAGTTATAGTTATAGTTATAGTTAGTTATAGTTTTAGTTTTAGTTTTAATTTTAATTTTAGTTTTAGTTATAGTTGTAGTTACAGTTATAGTTATAGTTTTAGTTTCAGTTTTAATTTTAGTTTTTGTTAAAGTATTAATCTTAGTTTCAGTTATAGTTTTAGTTTCAGTTTCAGTTTTAGTTTTAGTTCCAGTTTTAGTTTTAGTTATAGTTTCAGTTTTTCTTTTAGTTATAGTTATAATTATAGTTATAGTTTTAGTTTTAGTTTTAGTTTAAGTTTTAGTTTCAGTTTCAGTTCCAGTTTTAGTTTTAGTTTTAGTTTCAGTTTCAGTTTCAGTTTTAGTTTTAGGTATAGTTATAGTTTATGTTATAGTTTTAGTTTTAGATTTAGTTTTAGTTATAGTTAGTTATAGTTATAGTTATAGTTTTAGATTTAGTTTTAGTTGTTGTTTAAGTTTTTGTTTTAGTTTTAGTTTCACATTTAGTTATAATTATAGTTATAGTTATAGTTATAGTTTTAGTTTCACTTTCAGTTTAATTTTCAGTTTTAGTTTTAGTTTCAGCTCTAGTTATAGTTATAGTTGTAGTAATAGTTTCAGTTTTAGTTTCAGTTTCAGTTTCAGGTTCAGTTTTTGTCTTAGTTTAAGTTTCAGTTACAATTTCAGTTTCAGTTTTAGTTTCAGTTTTAGTTTTAGTCTTAGTTTTAGTTTCAGGTCCAGTTCCAGTTTTAGTTTTAGTTTTAGTTTAATTTTTAGTTTTTTTAGTTTGAGTTATAGTTATAGTTATAGTTATAGTTATAGTTTCAGTTTTAGTTATAGTTATAGTTACAGTTTTAGTTTTAGTTTTAATTTTAATTATAGTTATAGTTATAGTTTTAGTTTTTAGTTTTAGTTATAGTTATAGTTATAGTTATAGTTATAGTTTTAGATAAAGGTATATTTATAGTTATAGTTTTAGTTATAATTATAGTTATAGTTATAGTTTTAGTTTTTATTTTAGTTTTAGTAATAGTTATAGTTATAGTTATAGTTTTAGTTTTAGTTTTAGTTTTAGTTATAGTTATAGTTTTAGTTATATTTTTAGTTTTAGTTTTAGTTTTGGTTTTAGTTATAGTTTCAGTTTCATTTTCTGTTCCAGTTTAAGTTTTAGTTTTAGTTTTTTTATTCAGTTATAGTTATAGTTATAGTATTAGTTTTAGTTTTAGTTTAAGTTATAGTTAAAGTTTTAGTTTTAGTTTTGATTTTATTTTCAGTTTCAGTTTTAGTTTTAGTTTTAGTTCTAGTTTCAGTTTCAGTTTTATTTTTTGTTTAGTTTTAGTTTTAGTTTTAGTTATACTTATAGTTATCGTTTTAGTTTTAGTTTCAGTTTCAGGTTCAGTTTTAGATTTAGTTTCAGTTTTAGTTTTAGTTTTAGTTATAGTTATAGTTTTAGTTTTAGTTTTAGATATAATTATAGTTATAGTTATAGTTATAGTTATAGTTTTAGTTTTAGTTTCTGTTTCAGTTTCAGTTCCAGTTTTACTTTTAGTTTCAGTTTTAGTTTTAGTTTCGGTTTCAGTTTCAGTTCCAGTTTTAGTTTTAGTTTTAGTTTTAGTTTTAGTTATAGTTATAGTTTTAGTTTTAGTTTTAGATATAATTATAGTTATAGTTATAGTTATAGTTTTAGTTTTAGTTTCGGTTTCAGTTTCAGTTTCAGTTTTAGATTTAGTTTCAGTTTCAGTTTCAGTTTTAGTTTTTGTTTTAGTTTTAGTCAAAGTTATAGTTATAGTTATAGTTATAGTTATAGTTATAGTTGTAGTTATAGTTTTAGTTATAGTTTTAGTTTTAGTTTGTTTCAGTTTTAGTTTTACTTTCAGTTTCCGTTTTAGTTTTAGTTTTAGTTTTATTATAGTTATAGTTGTAGTTTTAGTTTTGGTTTTAATTTTAGTTCAAGTTATAGTTCTAATTTTAGTTTTAGTTCTAGTTTAAGTTTCAGTTTCAGTTTTAGTTTTGGTTTCAGTTATAGTTTTATTTATAGTTTTAGTTTTATTTTAGTTTTAGTTTCAATTTAGTTTTAGTTTTAGTTTTAGTTTCAGTTTCAGTTATAGTTATAGTTTTAGTAATAGTTATAGTTATAGTTATAGTTTTAATTTTATTTTCAGTTTCAGTTTTAGTTTTAGTTTTACTTATAGTTATAATTATATTTTTAGTTTTAGTTTTAGTATCTGTTTTCGTTTTAGTTTTAGATTCAGTTTCAGTTTCAGTTTTAGTTCGAGTTCGAGTTCGAGTTCGAGTTTGAGTTTTAGTTATAGTTATAGTTATAGTTATAGTTATAGTTATAGTTTCAGTTGCAGTTTTAGTTTTAGTTTTAGTTATAGTTATAGTTTTAGTTATATCAATAGTTATTGTTAGAGTTATAGTTTTAGTTTTGGTTATAGTTATATTCATAGTTTTAGTTTCAATATAAGTTTCACTTTCAGTTTTAGTTTAATTTTCAGTTTTAGTTTTAGTTACAGTTTTAGTTATATTCATAGTTATATTTATAGTTATAGTTATAGTTATAGTTTTAGTTTTAGTTTTTATTTTAGTTTTAGTTTCAGCTTCAGTTTCATTTTCAGTTTCAGTTTTAGTTTTAGTATTTAGTTATAGCTATAGTTATAGTATTAGTTTTAGTTTTAGTTTAAGTTATAGTTATAGTTTTAGTTTTTAGTATGTTTTATTTTCAGTTTCAGTTTTAGTTTTAGTTTTAGTTTTAGTTTCAGTTTCAGTTTTATTGTTTGTTTTAGTTTTAGTTTTAGTTTTAGTTTCAGTTATACTTATAGTTATAGTTTTAGTTTCAGTTTTTGTTTTAGTTTTAGTTTTAGTTTCAGTTTCAGTTTGTATTTCAGTTTTAGTTTTAGTTTTAGTTTTAGTTATAGTTATAGTTTTAGTTTTAGTTATAGTTATACTTGTAGTTACAGGTATGGTTATAGTTTTAGTTTCAGTTTTAATTTTAGTTTTTGTCATAGTGTTAATCTTAGTTTTAGTTATAGTTTTAGTTTCAGTTTCAGTTTTAGTTTTAGTTTCAGTTTTAGTTTTAGTTATATTTTTAGTTTTTTTTAGTTATAGTTATAGTTATAGTTATAGTTATTGTAATAGTTTTAGTTTTAGATATAGATATAGTTATAGTTTTAGTTTTAGTTTCAGTTTCCGTTTTAGTTTCAGTTTCAGTTTTATTTTTAGGTAAAGTTATAGTTTATGTTTTATTTTTAGTTATAGTTAGTTATAGTTCTATTTATAGTTATAGTTATAGTTATAGTTATAGGTATAGTTATAGTTATAGTTATGGTTATAGTTTTAGATTTAGTTTTAGTTTTTGTTTAAGCTTTAGTTTTAGTTTTAGTTTTACATTTTGTTATAGTTATATTATAGTTATAGTTATAGTTTTAGTTTTAGTTTTAGTTATAGTTATAGTTATAGTTTCAGTTTTAGTTTTAGTTTCATTTTCAGTTTCAGTTTCAGTTATAGTTATAGTTATAGGTTTAGTTTTAGTTTTTAGTTTTAGTTTCAGTTTTTGTTTTAGTTTTAGTTTTATTTTCAGTTTCAGATTTATTTTTTGTTTTAGTTTTAGTTTTAGTGTTAGTTATACTTATAGTTATAGTTTTAGTTTTAGTTTCAGTTTCAGTTTCAGTTTCTGGTTCAGTTTTAGTTTTAGTTTCAGTTTCAGTTGCAGTTTTAGTTTTAGTTTCAGTTTCAGTTTCAGTTTCAGTTCCAGTTTTAGTTTTAGTTTAAGTCATAGCTATAGTTTTAGTTTTAGTTTTAGTTTTAGTTATAGTTATAGTTATAGTTATAGTTATAGTTTCAGTTTCAGTTTGAGTTTCAGTTTCAGTTTCAGTTTTAGTTTTTGTTTTAGTTTTAGTCAAAGTTACAGTTTTAGTTATAGTTATAGTTATAGTTTTAGTTTTAGTTTTAGTTTTAGTTTTAGTTTTAGTTTTATTTATAGTTATAGTTGTAGTTTTAGTTTTGGTTTTAATTTTAGTTTTAGTTATAGTTCTAGTTTTAGTTTTAGTTTTAGTTTCAGTTTCAGTTTTAGTTTTAGTTTCAATTTTAGTTTTATTTATAGTTTAGTTTTAATTTTAGTTTTAGTTTTAGTTTCAATTTAGTTTGTTTTAGTTTTAGTTTTAGTTTTAGTTATAGTTATAGTTACAGTTATAGTTTTAGTTTTAGTTTTAGTTTCAGTTTCAGTTGTAGTTATAGTTTTAGTTTTAGTTTTAGTTAGTTTTAGTTTTAGTTATAGTCATAATTATAGTTATAGTTTTAGTTTTAGTTTTTAGTTTTAGTTTTAGTTTTAGTTATAGTTTTATTTCTAGTTTTAGTTATAGTTTTAGTTTTAGTTTTATTGTCAGTTTTAGTTTTAGTTTTAGTTTCAGTTTTTGTTATAGTTTTAGTTCTAGTTATAGTTATAGTTATAGTTTTAGTTTTAGTTTTAATTTTAGTTTTATTTATAGTTTTAGTTATAGTTATAGTTTTAGTTTTAGTTTTAATTTTAGTTTTAGTTATAGTTGTAGTTACAGATATAGTTTTAGTTTTAGTTTCAGTATTAATTTTAGTTTTTGTCATAGTGTTAATCTTAGTTTTAGTTATAGTTTCAGTTTCAGTTTCAGTTTTAGTTTTAGTTTCAGTTTTAATTTTAGTTATAGTTTTAGTTTTTCTTTTAGTTATAGTTATAGTTATAGTTATAGTTATAATTATAGTTATTGTAATAGTTTTATTTTTAGTTTTAGTTATAGTTATAGAAATAAATATAGTTTTAGTTTTAGTTTCAGGTTCAATTTCAGTTTTAGTTTTAGTTTCAGTTTCAGTTTTAGTTTTAGTTATAGTTATAGTTTATGTTTTATTTTAGTTTTAGTTATAGTCAGTTATAGTTATAGTTATAGTTATATTTATAGTTATAGTTATAGTTAAAGTTATAGTTATAGTTTTAGATTTAGTTTTAGTTTTTGTTTAAGCCTTAGTTTTAGTTATAGTTTTAGTTTTAGGTTTACATTTAGTTATAATTGTAGTTATAGTTATAGTTATTGTTTTAGTTTTAGTTTTAGTTTTAGTTTGAGTTTTAGTTTTAGTTTTACTTTCAGTTTCAGTTTTAGTTTTAGTTTTGGTTATAGTTATAGTTATAGTTTTAGTTTTAGTTTATTTTTAGTTTTAGTTTTAGTTATAGTTATAGCTATAGTTTTAGTTTTAGTATTCGATATAATTATAGTTATATTTATAGTTATAGTTATAATTATAGTTTTAGTTATAGTTTCTGTTTTAGTTTTAGTTTCACTTTCAGTTTAATTTTCTGTTTTAGTTTCAGTTTCAGCTTTAGTTATAGTTATAGTTATAGTTTCAGTTTTAGTTTCAGTTTCAGTTTCAAGTTCAGTTTTAGTCTTAGTTTAAGTTTCAGTTCCAGTTTCAGTTTTATTTTCCCTTTTAGTTTTGGTTTTAGTTTCAGTTTTAGTTTCAGTTCCAGTTTCAGTTTCAATTTTAGTTTTAGTTTCTGTTTTATTTTTTTGTTTAAGTTTTAGTTATAGTTATAGTTATAGTTATAGTTTTAGATTTAGTTATATTTATAGTTACAGTCATAGTAATAGATTTAGTTTTTTTTAGTTTCAGTTTGAATTATAGTTATAGTTATAGTTTCAGTTATAGTTTAAGTTTTAGTTTCAGTTTCAGTTTTAGTTTTAGTTTTAGTTTTAGTTTTAGTTATAGTTAAAGTTTTAGTTTTAGTTTTAGTTTTAGTTATATTTATAATTTTATTTCCAATTTTAGTTTCACTTTCAGTTTCAGTTTTAGTTTTAGTTTCAGTTTCAGGTTCAGTTTTAGATTTAGTTTCAGTTTTAGTTCCAGTTTTACTTTTAGTTTCAGTTTTAGTTTTAGTTTTGGTTTCAGTTTCAGTTCCAGTTTTAGTTTTAGTTTTAGTTTTACTTTTAGTTATAGTTATAGTTTTAGTTTTAGTTTTAGATATAATTATAGTTATAGTTATAGTTATAGTTATAGTTTTAGTTTTAGTTTCGGTTTCAGTTTCAGTTTCAGTTTTAGTTTTAGTTTCAGTTTCAGTTTCAGTTTTAGTTTTTGTTTTAGTTTTAGTCAAAGTTATAGTTATAGTTATAGTTATAGTTATAGTTGTAGTTATAGTTTTAGTTATAGTTTTAGTTTTAGTTTGTTTCAGTTTTAGTTTTACTTTCAGTTTCCGTTTTAGTTTTAGTTTTAGTTTTATTATAGTTATAGTTGTAGTTTTAGTTTTGGTTTTAATTTTAGTTCAAGTTATAGTTCTAATTTTAGTTTTAGTTCTAGTTTAAGTTTCAGTTTCAGTTTTAGTTTTGGTTTCAGTTATAGTTTTATTTATAGTTTTAGTTTTATTTTAGTTTTAGTTTTAGTTTCAATTTAGTTTTAGTTTTAGTTTTAGTTTCAGTTTCAGTTATAGTTATAGTTTTAGTAATAGTTATAGTTATAGTTATAGTTTTAATTTTATTTTCAGTTTCAGTTTTAGTTTTAGTTTTACTTATAGTTATAATTATATTTTTAGTTTTAGTTTTATTATCTGTTTTCGTTTTAGTTTTAGATTCAGTTTCAGTTTCAGTTTTGGTTTTAGTTTTTGTTTTATTTTTAGTTTTAATTATAGTTATAGTTATAGTTTTAGTTTTAGTTTTAGTTTCAGTTTCAGTTTCAGTTTTAGTTTTAGTTCGAGTTCGAGTTCGAGTTCGAGTTCGAGTTTGAGTTTGAGTTTTAGTTATAGTTATAGTTATAGTTATAGTTATAGTTATAGTTATAGTTATAGTTTTAGTTTTAGTTATAGTTATAGTTTTAGTTATATCAATAGTTATTGTTAGAGTTATAGTTTTAGTTTTAGTTATAGTTATATTCATAGTTTTAGTTTCAATATAAGTTTCACTTTCAGTTTTAGTTTAATTTTCAGTTTTAGTTTTAGTTACAGTTTTAGTTATATTCATAGTTATATTTATAGTTATAGTTATAGTTATAGTTTTAGTTTTAGTTTTTATTTTAGTTTTAGTTTCAGCTTCAGTTTCATTTTCAGTTTCAGTTTTAGTTTTAGTATTTAGTTATAGCTATAGTTATAGTATTAGTTTTAGTTTTAGTTTAAGTTATAGTTATAGTTTTAGTTTTAGTATGTTTTATTTTCAGTTTCAGTTTTAGTTTTAGTTTTAGTTTTACTTTCAGTTTCAGTTTTATTGTTTGTTTTAGTTTTAGTTTTAGTTTTAGTTTCAGTTATACTTATAGTTATAGTTTTAGTTTCAGTTTTTGTTTTAGTTTTAGTTTTAGTTTCAGTTTCAGTTCGTATTTCAGTTCCAGTTTTAGTTTTAGTTTTAGTTTTAGTTTTAGTTATAGTTATAGTTTTAGTTTTAGTTATAGTTATACTTGTAGTTACAGGTATGGTTATAGTTTTAGTTTCAGTTTTAATTTTAGTTTTTGTCATAGTGTTAATCTTAGTTTTAGTTATAGTTTTAGTTTCAGTTTCAGTTTTAGTTTTAGTTTCAGTTTTAGTTTTAGTTATATTTTTAGTTTTTTTTAGTTATAGTTATAGTTATAGTTATAGTTATTGTAATAGTTTTAGTTTTAGATATAGATATAGTTATAGTTATAGTTTTAGTTTTAGTTTCAGTTTCCGTTTTAGTTTCAGTTTCAGTTTTATTTTTAGTTAAAGTTATAGTTTATGTTTTATTTTTAGTTATAGTTAGTTATAGTTCTATTTATAGTTATAGTTATAGTTATAGTTATAGGTATAGTTATAGTTATAGTTATGGTTATAGTTTTAGATTTAGTTTTAGTTTTTGTTTAAGCTTTAGTTTTAGTTTTAGTTTTACATTTTGTTATAGTTATATTATAGTTATAGTTATAGTTTTAGTTTTAGTTTTAGTTATAGTTATAGTTATAGTTTCAGTTTTAGTTTTAGTTTCATTTTCAGTTTCAGTTTCAGTTATAGTTATAGTTATAGGTTTAGTTTTAGTTTTTAGTTTTAGTTTCAGTTTTTGTTTTAGTTTTAGTTTTATTTCCAGTTTCAGTTTTATTTTTTGTTTTAGTTTTAGTTTTAGTGTTAGTTATACTTATAGTTATAGTTTTAGTTTTAGTTTCAGTTTCAGTTTCAGTTTCTGGTTCAGTTTTAGTTTTAGTTTCAGTTTCAGTTTCAGTTTTAGTTTTTGTTTTAGTTTTAGTCAAAGTTACAGTTTTAGTTATAGTTATAGTTATAGTTTTAGTTTTAGTTTTAGTTATAGTTATAGTTGTAGTTTTAGTTTTGGTTTTAATTTTAGTTTTAGTTATAGTTCTAGTTTTAGTTTAAGTTTTAGTTTCAGTTTCAGTTTTAGTTTTAGTTTCAATTTTAGTTTTATTTATAGTTTAGTTTTAATTTTAGTTTTAGTTTTAGTTTCAATTTAGTTTGTTTTAGTTTTAGTTTTAGTTTTAGTTATAGTTATAGTTACAGTTATAGTTTTAGTTTTAGTTTTAGTTTCAGTTTCAGTTGTAGTTATAGTTTTAGTTTTAGTTTTAGTTAGTTTTAGTTTTAGTTATAGTCATAATTATAGTTATAGTTTTAGTTTTAGTTTTTAGTTTTAGTTTTAGTTTTAGTTATAGTTTTATTTCTAGTTTTAGTTATAGTTTTAGTTTTAGTTTTATTGTCAGTTTTAGTTTTAGTTTTAGTTTCAGTTTCAGTTTTTGTTATAGTTTTAGTTCTAGTTATAGTTATAGTTATAGTTTTAGTTTTAGTTTTAATTTTAGTTTTATTTATAGTTTTAGTTATAGTTATAGTTTTAGTTTTAGTTTTAATTTTAGTTTTAGTTATAGTTGTAGTTACAGATATAGTTTTAGTTTTAGTTTCAGTATTAATTTTAGTTTTTGTCATAGTGTTAATCTTAGTTTTAGTTATAGTTTGTTTCAGTTTCAGTTTTAGTTTTAGTTTCAGTTTTAGTTTTAGTTATAGTTTTAGTTTTTCTTTTAGTTATAGTTATAGTTATAGGTATAGTTATAATTATAGTTATTGTAATAGTTTTATTTTTAGTTTTAGCTATAGTTATAGAAATAAATATAGTTTTAGTTTTAGTTTCAGGTTCAATTTCAGTTTTAGTTTTAGTTTCAGTTTCAGTTTTAGTTTTAGTTATAGTTATAGTTTATGTTTTATTTTAGTTTTAGTTATAGTCAGTTATAGTTATAGTTATAGTTATATTTATAGTTATAGTTATAGTTAAAGTTATAGTTATAGTTTTAGATTTAGTTTTAGTTTTTGTTTAAGCCTTAGTTTTAGTTATAGTTTTAGTTTTAGATTTACATTTAGTTATAATTGTAGTTATAGTTATAGTTATTGTTTTAGTTTTAGTTTTAGTTTTAGTTTGAGTTTTAGTTTTAGTTTTACTTTCAGTTTCAGTTTTAGTTTTAGTTTTGGTTATAGTTATAGTTATAGTTCTAGTTTTAGTTTATTTTTAGTTTTAGTTTTAGTTATAGTTATAGCTATAGTTTTAGTTTTAGTATTCGATATAATTATAGTTATATTTATAGTTATAGTTATAATTATAGTTTTAGTTATAGTTTCTGTTTTAGTTTTAGTTTCACTTTCAGTTTAATTTTCTGTTTTAGTTTCAGTTTCAGCTTTAGTTATAGTTATAGTTATAGTTTCAATTTTAGTTTCAGTTTCAGTTTCAAGTTCAGTTTTAGTCTTAGTTTAAGTTTCAGTTCCAGTTTCAGTTTTATTTTCCCTTTTACTTTTGGTTTTAGTTTCAGTTTTAGTTTCAGTTCCAGTTTCAGTTTCAATCTTAGTTTTAGTTTCTGTTTTATTTTTTTGTTTAAGTTTTAGTTATAGTTATAGTTATAGTTATAGTTTTAGATTTAGTTATATTTATAGTTACAGTCATAGTAATAGATTTAGTTTTTTTTAGTTTCAGTTTGAATTATAGTTATAGTTATAGTTTCAGTTATAGTTTAAGTTTTAGTTTCAGTTTCAGTTTTAGTTTTAGTTTTAGTTTTAGTTTTAGTTATAGTTAAAGTTTTAGTTTTAGTTTTAGTTTTAGTTATATTTATTATTTTATTTCCAATTTTAGTTTCACTTTCAGTTTCAGTTTCAGTTTTAGTTTTAGTTTTAGTTATAGTTATATTTATAGTTATGGTTATATTTATAGTTTTAATTTCAATTTTAGTTTCACTTTCAGTTTTAGTTTCAGTTTAATTTTCAGCTTTACATTTAGTTATGATTGTAGTTATAGTTATAGTTATAGTTTCCGTTTTAGTTTTAGTTTTTAGTTTGAGTTTTAGTTTTAGTTTTACTTTCAGTTTCAGTTTTAGTTTTAGTTTCAGTTTTGGTTATAGTTATAGTTATAGTTTTAGTTTTAGTTTATTTTTAGTTTTAGTTTTAGTTATAGTTATAGCTATAGTTTTAGTTTTAGTTTTAGCTATAGTTATAGTTATATTTATAGTTATAGTTATATATATAGTTTTAGTTATAGTGACAATTTTAGTTTTAGTTTCACTTTCAGTTTAATTTTCTGTTTTAGTTTTAGTTTCAGCTTTAGTTATGTTTATAGTTATAGTTTCAGTTTTAGTTTCAGTTTCAGTTTTAGGTTCAGTTTTAGTCTTACTTTAAGTTTAAGTTCCAGTTTCAGTTTTACTTTCCTTTTTAGTTTTACTTTTAGTTTTAGTTTTAGTTTTAGTTTCAGTTCCAGTTTCAGTTTTAGTTTTAGTTTTAGTTTCTGTTTTATTATTTTTAGTTTGAGTTTTAGTTATAGTTATAGTTATAGTTGTAGTTTTAGATCTAGTTATATTTATAGTTACAGTCAGAGTAATAGATTTAGTTTTAGTATTAGTTTCAGTTTGAATTATAGTTATAGTTATAGTTTTCGTTATAGTTTTAGTTTTAGTTTCAGTTTCAATTTTAGTTTTAGTTTTAGTTTTAGTTTTAGTTATAGTTATAGTTTTCGTTTTAGTTTTAGTTTTAGTTATATTTATAATTTTATTTCCAATTTTAGTTTCACTTTCACTTTCAGTTTCAGTTTTAGTTATAGTTATAGTTATAGTTATAGTTATAGTTTTATTTTCAATTTTCAGTTTAATTTTCAGCTTTAGTTTTAGTTTCAGTTTTAGTCATTCTTATAGTTTTAGTTATAGTTATAGTTATAGTTATAGGTATAGTTATAGTTATAGTTATAGTTTTTATTTTAGTTTTAGTAATAGTTATAGTTATATTCATAGTTTTAGTTTTAGTTTTAGTTTTAGTTATAGTTATAGTGTTAGTTAAAATTTTAGTTTTAGTTTTAGTTTTAGTTTTAGTTTCAGTTCCAGTTTCAGTTTCAGTTTTAGTTTCAGTTTTAGTATTTAGTTATAGTTATAGTTATATTGTTAGTTTTAGTTTTAGTTTAAGTTATAGTTATAGTTATAGTTTTAGTTTTAGTTTTAGTTTTATTTTCAGTTTCAGTTTTAGTTTTAGTTTTAGTTCCAGTTTCAGTTTCAGTTTTATTTTTTGTTTTAGTTTTTGTTTTTGTTTTTGTTTTAGTTTTAGTTTTAGTTATACTTATAGGTATAGTTTTAGTTTTAGTTTCAGTTTCAGTTTCAGGTTCAGTTCTAGTTTTTGTTTCAGTTTCAGTTCCAGTTTTACTTTTATATTTAGTTTTAGTTCTAGTTTCAGTTTCAGTTTCACTTCCGGTTTTGGTTTTAGATTTAGTTTCAGTTATAGTTATAGTTTTAGTGTCAGTTTTAGTTTTAGTTTTAGTTATAGTTATAGTTATAGTTATAGTTTTAGTTTTAGTTATAGTTATAGTTATAGTAATAGTTATAGTTATAGTTATAGTTTTAGTTCTAGATTTAGTTTTAGTTTCAGTTTCAATTTCAGATTCAATTTTAGTTTTAGTTTCAGTTTCAGTTTCAATTTTAGTTTTCGTTTTAGTTTTTGTTAGTTATAGTTATAGTTATAGTTATAATTATAGTTTTAGTTATAGTTTTAGTTTTAGTTTCAGTTTCAGTTTTAGTTTTAGTTTCAGTTTCAGTTTTAGTTTTAATTTTAGTTTTATTATAGTTATAGTTATAGTTTTAGTTTTGGTTTTTATTTTAGTTTTGGTTATAGTTCTAATTTTAGTTTTAGTTTTAGTTTCAGCTTCAGTTTCAGTTTTAGTTTCAGTTTCAGTTTTAGTAAAATTTTAGTTTTAGTTTTATTCTACTTTTAGTTTTAGTTTCAATTTAGTTTTAGTTTTAGTTTTAGTTTCAGTTTTAGTTTTAGTTATAGGTATAGTTTTAGTTTTAGTTTTAGTTTCAATTTAGTTTTAGTTTTAGTTTTAGTTATAGTCATAGTTTTAGTTTTAGTTTTAGTTTTAGTGTCAGTTTCAGTTTTAGTTTTAGTTTCAGTTTAAGATTCAGTTGTTGTTATAGATTTAGTTTTAGTTTTAGTTATAGTTTTAGTTTTAGTTATAGTCATAATTATAGTTATAGTTTTAGTTTTAGTTTTTAGTTTTAGTTTTAGTTTTAGTTTTAGTTATAGTTATAGTTTTAGTTTTAGTTTTAGTTATAGTTATAGTTTTAGTTTTAGGTTTATGGTCAGTTTCAGTTTTAGTTTTAGTTTCAGTTTCAGTTTAAGTTATAGTTATAGTTTTAGTTTTAGTTATAGTTATAGTTATAGTTTTAGTTTTAGTTTTAAATTTAGTTTTAGTTATACTTTTAGTTATAGTTTTAGTTTTAGTTTTAGTTTTAATTTTAGTTTTAGTTATAGTTTTAGTTACAGTTATAGTTATAGTTTTAGTTTCAGTTTTAATTTTAGTTTTTGTCATAGTGTTAATATTAGTTTTAGTTATAGTTTTAGTTTCAGTTTCAGTTGCAGTTTCACTTTTAGTTTTAGTTTCAGTTTTAGTTTTAGTTTTAGTTTTAGTTTTATTTTTAGTTATAGTTATAATTTTAGTTTCAGTTTTAGCTTCAGTTTCAGTTTTAGTTTCAGTTTGTTTCAGTTTTAGTTTTAGTTTTAGTTATAGTTATAGTTTTAGTTTTAGTTTTAATTTTAGATTTTATTATATATTTAATCTTAGTTTTAGTTTTAGTTTTAGTTTCAGTTTTAGTTTCAGTTATAGTTTTGGTTTTAGTTTGAGTTTTAGTTATATTTATAGTTTTAGTTATAGTTATAGATATAGTTATAGTTATAGTTTAGTTTTAGTTTTAGCTTTAGTTTTAGTTTCAGTTCCTGTTCCAGTTTCAGTTTCAGTTACTGTTTTAGTGTTAGTTTTAATTATAGTTATAGTTATAGTTTTAGTTTTAGTCTTAGTTATAGTTATAGTTATAGTTATTGGTGTAGTTTTAGTTCTAGTTTTAGTTTTAGTTTTAGTTTTAGTTTTTGTTAGTTATAGTTATAGTTATAGTTTTAGTTTGATTTTAGTTTTAGTTATAGTTATACTTATAGTTATAGTTTTAGTTTTAGTTTCAATTTCAGTTTCAGGTTCAGTTTCAGTTCCAGATTTAGCTTTAGTTTTAGTTTTAGAATTAGTTATAATTGCAGTTTTAGTTTTAGCTTTAGTTTTAGTTATAGTTATAGGTATAGTTTTAGTTTTAGTTTCGGTTTCAGTTTCAGTTTCAGTTTTAGTTTTAGTTACAGTTTTAGTTATAGTTATAGTTTTATTTTTAGTTTTAGTTTTAGTTTCAGTTTCAGTTTCAGTTTTAGTTTTAGTTTTAGTTTTAGTTTTAGTTTTATTTTTAGTTATAGTTATAATTTTAGTTTCAGTTTTAGCTTCAGTTTCAGTTTTAGTTTCAGTTTGTTTCAGTTTTAGTTTTAGTTTTAGTTATAGTTATAGTTTTAGTTTTAGTTTTAATTTTAGATTTTATTATATATTTAATCTTAGTTTTAGTTTTAGTTTTAGTTTCAGTTTTAGTTTCAGTTATAGTTTTGGTTTTAGTTTGAGTTTTAGTTATATTTATAGTTTTAGTTATAGTTATAGATATAGTTATAGTTATAGTTTAGTTTTAGTTTTAGCTTTAGTTTTAGTTTCAGTTCCTGTTCCAGTTTCAGTTTCAGTTTCTGTTTTAGTGTTAGTTTTAATTATAGTTATAGTTATAGTTTTAGTTTTAGTCTTAGTTATAGTTATAGTTATAGTTATTGGTGTAGTTTTAGTTCTAGTTTTAGTTTTAGTTTTAGTTTTAGGTTTTGTTAGTTATAGTTATAGTTATAGTTTTAGTTTGATTTTAGTTTTAGTTATAGTTATACTTATAGTTATAGTTTTAGTTTTAGTTTCAATTTCAGTTTCAGGTTCAGTTTCAGTTCCAGATTTAGCTTTAGTTTTAGTTTTAGAATTAGTTATAATTGCAGTTTTAGTTTTAGCTTTAGTTTTAGTTATAGTTATAGGTATAGTTTTAGTTTTAGTTTCGGTTTCAGTTTCAGTTTCAGTTTTAGTTTTAGTTACAGTTTTAGTTATAGTTATAGTTTTATTTTTAGTTTTAGTTTTAGTTTCAGTTTCAGTTTCAGTTTTAGTTTTAGTTTTAGTTTTAGTTTTAGTTTTGGTTATAGTTATAATTATATTTTTATTTTTAATTTTAGTTTCTGTTTTAGTTTTAGTTTTAGTTTTAGTTTTAGTTTCAGTTTTAATTATAGTTATAGTTATAGTTTCAGTTTTACTTTTAGTTTTAGTTTTAGTTTTAGATTCAGTTTAAGTTTCAGTTTTAGTTTGAGTTTGAGTTTTAGTTATAGTTATAGTTATTGTTATAGTTTTAGTTATAGTTATAGTTTTAGTTTTAGTTTTAGTTTTAGTTATATTTATAATTATATTTCCAATTTTAGTTTCACTTTCAGTTTCAGTTTCAGTTTCAGGTTTAGTTTTAGTTTTAGTTTTAGTTATATTTATAATTATATTTCCAATTTTAGTTTCACTTTCAGTTTCAGTTTCAGTTTCAGGTTTAGTTTTAGTTTTAGTAATAGTTATAGTTATAGTTTTAGTTATAGCATAAGTTATAGTTATAGTTATAGTTTTAGTTCTAGTTATAGATATATATATAGTTTTAGTTTCAATTTTAGGTTCTCTTTCAGTTTCAGTTTCAGTTTAATTAATTTTCAGTTTTAGTTTTAGTTACATTTATAGTTTTAGTTATAGTTATAGTTATAGGTATAGTTATAGTAATAGTTATAGTTTCAGTTTTTATTTTAGTTTTAGTAATAGTTATAGTTATAGTTATAGTTTTAGTTTTAGTTTTAGTTATAGTGATAGTTATAGTTTTAGTTATAATTTTAGTTTTAGTTTTAGTTTCAGTTTCAGCTTCAGTTTCATTTTCAGTTTTAGTTTTAGTTTTAGTTTTAGTATTCAGTTATAGTTATAGTTATAATATTAGTTTTAGTTTTAGTTTTAGTTTAAGTAATAGTTATAGTTTTAGTTTTAGTTATAGTTTTAGTTTTAGTTATAGTCATAATTATAGTTATAGTTTTAGTTTTATTTTTAGTTTTAATTTTAGTTTTAGTTATAGATTTAGTTATAGTTATAGTTATAATTTTAGTTTTAGTTTTAATTTTAGTTTTAGTTATAGTTGTAGTTACAGTTATAGTTATAGTTTCAGTTTCAGATTTAATTTTAGTTTTTGTCATATTGTTAATTTTAGTTTTAGTTATAGTTTTAGTTTCAATTTCAGTTTTAGTTTTAGTCACAGTTTCAGTTTTAGTTATAGTTTTAGTTTTTGTTTTAGTTATAGTTATAGTTATAGTTATAGTTATTGTAATAGTTTTAGTTATAGTTATAGTTATAGTTATAGTTTTAGTTTTAGTTTCAGTTTCAGTCTGTTTTAGTTTTAGTTTCAGTTTCAGTTATAGTTTTAGTTATAGTTATAGTTTATGTTTTATTTTTAGTTTTAGTTATAGATAGTTATAGTTATAGTTATATTTATAGTTATAGTTATAGTTATAGTTATAAGTATAGTTATAGTTATAGTTATAGTTTTAGATTTAGATTTAGTTTTTATTTAAGCTTTAGTTTTAGTTTTAGATTTACATTTAGTTATAGTTATAGTTATAGTTTTAGTTTTAGTTTTAGTTTCAGTTTTAGTTTTAGTTATGGTTACAGTTTCAGTTATGGTTATAGTTATGTTTATAGGTTTAGTTTTAGTTTTAGTTGTAGTTATAGTTTTAGTTTTAGTTTTTGTTTTAGTTTTAGTTTCAGGTTTTGTTTTAGTTTTAGTTTTATTTTCAGTTTCAGTTTTAGTTTTTGGTTTAGTTTTAGTTTTATGTATAGTTTTAGTTTTAGTTATAGTTATAGTTATAGTTATAGTTATAGTTATAGTTATACTTATAGTTATAGTTATAGTTTTAGTTTCAGTTTCAGTTTCAGTTTCAGTTTTAGTTTTAGTTTCAGTTTTATTTTTAGTTCTAAGTTTTAATTATATTTATAGTTATAGTTATAGTTTTAGTTTTAGTTTTAGTTATGGTTATAGTTATAGTTATAGTGTTAATCTTAGTGTAAGTTATAGTTTTAGTTTCAGTTTCAGTATCAGTTTTAGTTTTAGTTTCAGTTTTAGTTTTAGTTTTAAGTTTTAGTTATATTTATAGTTATAGTTTTAGTTTTAGTTTTAGTTTTAGTTATATTTATAATTTTATTTCCAATTTTAGTTTCACTTTCACTTTCAGTTTCAGTTTTAGTTATAGTTATAGTTATAGTTATAGTTATAGTTTTATTTTCAATTTTCAGTTTAATTTTCAGCTTTAGTTTTATTTTCAGTTTTAGTCATTCTTATAGTTTTAGTTATAGTTATAGTTATAGTTATAGGTATAGTTATAGTTATAGTTATAGTTTTTATTTTAGTTTTAGTAATAGTTATAGTTATATTCATAGTTTTAGTTTTAGTTTTAGTTTTGGTTTTAGTTATAGTTATAGTGTTAGTTAAAATTTTAGTTTTAGTTTTAGTTTTAGTTTTAGTTTCAGTTCCAGTTTCAGTTTCAGTTTTAGTTTCAGTTTTAGTATTTAGTTATAGTTATAGTTATATTGTTAGTTTTAGTTTTAGTTTAAGTTATAGTTATAGTTATAGTTTTAGTTTTAGTTTTAGTTTTATTTTCAGTTTCAGTTTTAGTTTTAGTTTTAGTTCCAGTTTCAGTTTCAGTTTTATTTTTTGTTTTAGTTTTTGTTTTTGTTTT
This sequence comes from Palaemon carinicauda, assembly GCF_036898095.1. Taxonomy (NCBI): domain Eukaryota; kingdom Metazoa; phylum Arthropoda; class Malacostraca; order Decapoda; family Palaemonidae; genus Palaemon; species Palaemon carinicauda. The sequence continues at coordinate 16,302,492 of NC_090754.1, forward strand.
TGTTTTAGTTTTAGTTTTAGTTATACTTATAGGTATAGTTTTAGTTTTAGTTTCAGTTTCAGTTTCAGGTTCAGTTCTAGTTTTTGTTTCAGTTTCAGTTCCAGTTTTACTTTTATATTTAGTTTTAGTTCTAGTTTCAGTTTCAGTTTCACTTCCGGTTTTGGTTTTAGATTTAGTTTCAGTTATAGTTATAGTTTTAGTGTCAGTTTTAGTTTTAGTTTTAGTTATAGTTATAGTTATAGTTATAGTTTTAGTTTTAGTTATAGTTATAGTTATAGTAATAGTTATAGTTATAGTTATAGTTTTAGTTCTAGATTTAGTTTTAGTTTCAGTTTCAATTTCAGATTCAATTTTAGTTTTAGTTTCAGTTTCAGTTTCAATTTTAGTTTTCGTTTTAGTTTTTGTTAGTTATAGTTATAGTTATAATTATAGTTTTAGTTATAGTTTTAGTTTTAGTTTCAGTTTCAGTTTTAGTTTTAGTTTCAGTTTCAGTTTTGGTTTTAATTTTAGTTTTATTATAGTTATAGTTATAGTTTTAGTTTTGGTTTTTATTTTAGTTTTGGTTATAGTTCTAATTTTAGTTTTAGTTTTAGTTTCAGCTTCAGTTTCAGTTTTAGTTTCAGTTTCAGTTTTAGTAAAATTTTAGTTTTAGTTTTATTCTACTTTTAGTTTTAGTTTCAATTTAGTTTTAGTTTTAGTTTTAGTTTCAGTTTTAGTTTTAGTTATAGGTATAGTTTTAGTTTTAGTTTTAGTTTCAATTTAGTTTTAGTTTTAGTTTTAGTTATAGTTATAGTTTTAGTTTTAGTTTTAGTTTTAGTGTCAGTTTCAGTTTTAGTTTTAGTTTCAGTTCAAGATTCAGTTGTTGTTATAGATTTAGTTTTAGTTTTAGTTATAGTTTTAGTTTTAGTTATAGTCATAATTATAGTTATAGTTTTAGTTTTAGTTTTTAGTTTTAGTTTTAGTTTTAGTTTTAGTTTTAGTTTTAGTTATAGTTATAGTTTTAGTTTTAGTTTTATGGTCAGTTTCAGTTTTAGTTTTAGTTTCAGTTTCAGTTTAAGTTATAGTTATAGTTTTAGTTTTAGTTATAGTTATAGTTATAGTTTTAGTTTTAGTTTTAAATTTAGTTTTAGTTATACTTTTAGTTATAGTTTTAGTTTTAGTTTTAGTTTTAATTTTAGTTTTAGTTATAGTTTTAGTTACAGTTATAGTTATAGTTTTAGTTTCAGTTTTAATTTTAGTTTTTGTCATAGTGTTAATATTAGTTTTAGTTATAGTTTTAGTTTCAGTTTCAGTTGCAGTTTCACTTTTAGTTTTAGTTTCAGTTTTAGTTTTAGTTTTAGTTTTAGTTTTTTTTTTAGTTATAGTTATAATTTTAGTTTCAGTTTTAGCTTCAGTTTCAGTTTTAGTTTCAGTTTGTTTCAGTTTTAGTTTTAGTTTTAGTTATAGTTATAGTTTTAGTTTTAGTTTTAATTTTAGATTTTGTTATATATTTAATCTTACTTTTAGTTTTAGTTTTAGTTTCAGTTTTAGTTTCAGTTATAGTTTTGGTTTTAGTTTGAGTTTTAGTTATATTTATAGTTTTAGTTATAGTTATAGTTATAGTTATAGTTATAGTTTAGTTTTAGTTTTAGCTTTAGTTTTAGTTTCAGTTCCTGTTCCAGTTTCAGTTTCAGTTTCTGTTTTAGTGTTAGTTTTAATTATAGTTATAGTTATAGTTTTAGTTTTAGTCTTAGTTATAGTTATAGTTATAGTTATTGGTGTAGTTTTAGTTCTAGTTTTAGTTTTAGTTTTAGTTTTAGTTTTTGTTAGTTATAGTTATAGTTATAGTTTTAGTTTTTAGTTTGATTTTAGTTTTAGTTATAGTTATACTTATAGTTATAGTTTTAGTTTTAGTTTCAGTTTCAGTTTCAGGTTCAGTTTCAGTTCCAGATTTAGCTTTAGTTTTAGTTTTAGAATTAGTTATAATTGCAGTTTTAGTTTTAGCTTTAGTTTTAGTTATAGTTATAGGTATAGTTTTAGTTTTAGTTTCGGTTTCAGTTTCAGTTTCAGTTTTAGTTTTAGTTACAGTTTTAGTTATAGTTATAGTTTTATTTTTAGTTTTAGTTTTAGTTTCAGTTTCAGTTTCAGTTTTAGTTTTAGTTTTAGTTTTAGTTTTGGTTATAGTTATAATTATATTTTTATTTTTAATTTTAGTTTCTGTTTTAGTTTTAGTTTTAGTTTTAGTTTTAGTTTCAGTTTTAATTATAGTTATAGTTATAGTTTCAGTTTTACTTTTAGTTTTAGTTTTAGTTTTAGATTCAGTTTAAGTTTCAGTTTTAGTTTGAGTTTGAGTTTTAGTTATAGTTATAGTTATTGTTATAGTTTTAGTTATAGTTATAGTTTTAGTTTTAGTTTTAGTTTTAGTTATATTTATAATTATATTTCCAATTTTAGTTTCACTTTCAGTTTCAGTTTCAGTTTCAGGTTTAGTTTTAGTTTTAGTTTTAGTTATATTTATAATTATATTTCCAATTTTAGTTTCACTTTCAGTTTCAGTTTCAGTTTCAGGTTTAGTTTTAGTTTTAGTAATAGTTATAGTTATAGTTTTAGTTATAGCATAAGTTATAGTTATAGTTATAGTTTTAGTTCTAGTTATAGTTATATATATAGTTTTAGTTTCAATTTTAGTTTCACTTTCAGTTTCAGTTTCAGTTTAATTAATTTTCAGTTTTAGTTTTAGTTACATTTATAGTTTTAGTTATAGTTATAGTTATAGGTATAGTTATAGTAATAGTTATAGTTTCAGTTTTTATTTTAGTTTTAGTAATAGTTATAGTTATAGTTATAGTTTTAGTTTTAGTTTTAGTTATAGTGATAGTTATAGTTTTAGTTATAATTTTAGTTTTAGTTTTAGTTTCAGTTTCAGCTTCAGTTTCATTTTCAGTTTTAGTTTTAGTTTTAGTTTTAGTATTCAGTTATAGTTATAGTTATAGTATTAGTTTTAGTTTTAGTTTTAGTTTAAGTAATAGTTATAGTTTTAGTTTTAGTTATAGTTTTAGTTTTAGTTATAGTCATAATTATAGTTATAGTTTTAGTTTTATTTTTAGTTTTAATTTTAGTTTTAGTTATAGATTTAGTTATAGTTATAGTTATAATTTTAGTTTTAGTTTTAATTTTAGTTTTAGTTATAGTTGTAGTTACAGTTATAGTTATAGTTTCAGTTTCAGATTTAATTTTAGTTTTTGTCATATTGTTAATTTTAGTTTTAGTTATAGTTTTAGTTTCAATTTCAGTTTTAGTTTTAGTCACAGTTTTAGTTTTAGTTATAGTTTTAGTTTTTGTTTTAGTTATAGTTATAGTTATAGTTATAGTTATTGTAATAGTTTTAGTTATAGTTATAGTTATAGTTATAGTTTTAGTTTTAGTTTCAGTTTCAGTCTGTTTTAGTTTTAGTTCCAGTTTCAGTTATAGTTTAAGTTATAGTTATAGTTTATGTTTTATTTTTAGTTTTAGTTATAGATAGTTATAGTTATAGTTATATTTATAGTTATAGTTATAGTTATAGTTATAAGTATAGTTATAGTTATAGTTATAGTTTTAGATTTAGATTTAGTTTTTGTTTAAGCTTTAGTTTTAGTTTTAGATTTACATTTAGTTATAGTTATAGTTATAGTTTTAGTTTTAGTTTTAGTTTCAGTTTTAGTTTTAGTTATGGTTACAGTTTCAGTTATGGTTATAGTTATGTTTATAGGTTTAGTTTTAGTTTTAGTTGTAGTTATAGTTTTAGTTTTAGTTTTTGTTTTAGTTTTAGTTTCAGGTTTTGTTTTAGTTTTAGTTTTATTTTCAGTTTCAGTTTTAGTTTTTGGTTTAGTTTTAGTTTTATGTATAGTTTTAGTTTTAGTTTTAGTTATAGTTATAGTTATAGTTATAGTTATAGTTATACTTATAGTTATAGTTATAGTTTTAGTTTCAGTTTCAGTTTCAGTTTCAGTTTTAGTTTTAGTTTCAGTTTTATTTTTAGTTCTAAGTTTTAATTATATTTATAGTTATAGTTATAGTTTTAGTTTTAGTTTTAGGTATGGTTATAGTTATAGTTATAGTGTTAATCTTAGTGTTAGTTATAGTTTTAGTTTCAGTTTCAGTATCAGTTTTAGTTTTAGTTTCAGTTTTAGTTTTAGTTTTAAGTTTTAGTTATATTTATAGTTATAGTTATAGTTTTAGTTTCATTTTTAGTTATGGTTATAGTTATAGTTATAGTTTTAGTTTTAGTTTTAGTTTTAGTTTCAGTTCCAGTTTCAGTTTCAGTTTCTGTTTTAGTTTCAGTTTTAATTATAGTTATAGTTTTAGTTTTAGTCTTAGTTATATTTATAGTTATAGTTATAGTTATAGTTATAGTTTTAGTTTAATTTTAGTTTTAGTTATAGTTATACTTATAGTTATAGTTATAGTTTTAGTTACAGTTTCAGTTTCAAGTTCAGTTTTTGTTCGAGTTTTAGTTTTACTTTTAGTTTTAGTTTTAGTTATAGTTGCAGTTTTAATTTTAGTTTTAGTTTTATTTATAGTTGTAGGTATAGTTTTAGTTTTAGTTTCATTGTCAGTTTCAGTTTCAGGTTCAGTTTCAGTTTTAGTTTTAATTTTAGTTTTAGTTACAGTTTTAGTTATAGTTATAGTTATATTTTTATTTTTAGTTTTAGTTTTAGTTTTAGTTTCAGTTTCAGTTTTAGTTTCAGTTTTAGTTTTAGTTATAGTTATAGTTATAATTATATTTTTTGTTTTTGTTTTAGTTTCTGTTTTAGTCTTATTTTAGATTCAGTTTCAGTTTCAGTTTTGGTTTTAGTTTTTGTTTTAGTTTTAATATTAATTATAGTTATAGTTATAGTTTTAGTTATTGTTTTAGTTTTAGTTTTAGTTTTAGTTTTAGTTATATTTATAATTTTACTTCCTATTTTAGTTTCACTTTCAGTTTCAGTTTCAGTTTTGGTTTTAGTTTTAGTTATAGTTATAGTTTTAGTTATAGCAATAGTTATAGTTATAGTTACAGTTTTAGTTTTAGTTCTAGTTATATTTAGAGTTTTAGTTTCAATTTTAGTTTTAGTTTCAGTTTCAGTTTAATTTTCAGTTTTAGTTTTAGTTACAGTTTTAGTTATATTTTTTGTTTTGGTTATAGTTATAGTTATAGTTATAGTTTTAGTTTTTATTTTAGTTTTAGTAATAATTATAGTTTTAGTTATAATTTTAGTTTGAGTTATAGTTATAGTTTCAGTTATAATTTTAGTTTTAGTTTTAGTTTTAGTTCTAGTTTCAGTTTCAGCTTAAGTTTCATTCTCAGTTTTAGTTTTAGTTTTAGTGTTTAGTTATAGTTATAGTTATAGTTATAGTTTTAGTTTTAGTTTTAGTTATATTTTCAGTTTCAGTTTCAGTTTTAGTTTTAGTTTTAGTTTCAGTTTCAGTTCTATTTTTTGTTTTAGTTTTAGTTTTAGTTTTAGTTATACTTATAGTTATAGTTTTAGTTTCAGTTTCAGTTTCAGGTTCAGTTTTAGTTTTAGTTTCAGTTTCAGTTCCAGTTTTAGTTTTAGTTTTAGATTTAGTTTCAGTTTCAGTCTCAGTTCCAGTTTTAGTATTAGTTTTAGTTCTAGTTATAGTTATAGTTTTAGTTTTAGTTATAGTTATAGTTATAGTTATAGTTTTAGTTTTAGTTTTAGTTTTAGTTTTAGTTATAATTTTAGTTTTAGTTTTAGTTTTAGTTATAATTTTAGTTTTTGTTTTAGTTCTAGTTTTAGTTTTAGTTTTAGTTTCAGTTTCAGTTTTAGTTTTAGTTTTATTTATAGTTATAGTTTTAGTTTTAGTTTTGGTTTTAATTTTAGTTTTAGTTATAGTTCTTATTTTAGTTTTAGTTTTAGTGTCAGTTTTAGTTTTAGTTTTAGTTTTAGTTTCAGTTTTAGTTTTATTTAGAGTTTTAGTTTTTATTTCAGTTTTAGTTTTAGTTTCCATTTAGTTTTAGTTATAGTTATAGATATAGTTTTAGTTTTAGTTTTAGTTTCAATTTAGTTTCAGTTAGAGCTTCAGTTATAGTTATAGTTATAGTTATATTTTAGTTTTAGTTTTAGTGTCAGTGTCAGTTTCAGTTTTAGTTTCAATTTCAGTTTCAGTTTCAGTTGTAGTTACAGTTTTAGTTTTAGTTTTAGTTTTAGTTATAGTTTTAGTTTTGGTTATAGTCATAATTATAGTCATAGTTTTAGTTTTAGTTTTTAGTTTTAGTTTTAGTTTTAGTTATAGTTTTAGTTTTAGTTTTTATTATAGTTTTAGTTTTACTTTTATTGTCAGTTTCATTTTCAGTTTTAGTTTCAGTTTCAGTTTTAGTTATAGTTTTAGTTTTAGTTATAGTTATAGTTAGTTAGAGTTTTAGTTTTAGTTTTAATTTTAATTTTAGTTTTAGTTATAGTTGTAGTTACAGTTATAGTTATAGTTTTAGTTTCAGTTTTAATTTCAGTTTTTGTTAAAGTGTTAATCTTAGTTTTAGTTATAGTTTTAGTTTCAGTTTCAGTTTTAGTTTTAGTTCCAGTTTTAGTTTTAGTTATAGTTTTAGTTTTTCTTTTAGTTATAGTTATAGTTATAGTTATAGTTACAGTTATAGTTATTGTAATAGTTTTAGTTATAGTTATAGTTATAGTTATAATTATAGTTATAGTTTTAGTTTTAGTTTAAGTTTTAGTTTCAGTTTCAGTTTTAGTTGTAGTTTCAGTTTCAGTTTCAGTTTTAGTTTTAGGTATAGTTATAGTTTATGTTTTAGTTTTAGTTATAGTTAGTTATAGTAGACGATGACGAAGGTTCTATCATTTTTTGAAAATAGGGCTCCCCAGGTTTCATTTTTTTAAAAATAAGGGTGTTTGCATCCGTTCATATCGTCTCTTTGTCCCTTCCTCTGCCTACTTGAAAAAGACGACGGAGACGAAGACGACGCACACGAAGACGTTGAAGACGAAGACCACGAAGACGACGGAGACGATGACGAAGGTTCTATCATTTTTTGAAAATAGGGCTCCCCAGGTTTCATTTTTTTAAAAATAAGGGTGTTTGCCTCCGTTCATATCGTCTCTCTGTCCCTTCCTCTGCCTACTTGAAAAAGACGACGCAGACGAAGACGACGCACACGAAGACGATGAAGACGAAAACCACGAAGACGACGGAGACGACGACGAAGCTTCTATCATTTTTTGAAAATAGGGCTCCCCAGGTTTCATTTTTTTAAAAATAAGGGTTTTTGCATCCGTTCATATCGTCTCTCTGTCCCTTCCTCTGCCTACTTGAAAAAGACGACGCAGACGAAGACGACGCACACGAAGACGATGAAGACGAAGACCACGAAGACGACGGAGACGATGACGAAGGTTCTATCATTTTTTGAAAATAGGGCTCCCCAGGTTTCATTTTTTTTAAAATAAGGGTGTTTGCATCCGTTCATATCGTCTCTCTGTCCCTTCCTCTGCCTACTTGAAAAAGACGACGCAGACGAAGACGACGCACACGAAGACGATGAAGACGAAAACCACGAAGACGACGGAGACGACGACGAAGGTTCTTTCATTTTTTGAAAATAGGGCTCCCCAGGTTTCATTTTTTTAAAAAAAAGGGTGTTTGCATCCGTTCATATCGTCTCTCTGTCCCTTCCTCTGCCTACTTGAAAAAGACGACGCAGACGAAGACGACGCACACGAAGACGATGAAGACGAAGACCACGAAGACGACGTAGACGATGACGAAGGTTCTATCATTTTTTGAAAATAGGGCTCCCCAGGTTTCATTTTTTTCAAAATAAGGGTGTTTGCATTCATTCAAATCGTCTCTCTGTCCCTTCCCCTGCCTACTGGAAGAAATTATCCTAGCTCTCCATTTTCGACTTTTTTTTTTTTTTTTTTTTTTTTTATAGGGTCACTCAGATCTCATTTTTTAAAAAATAAGGGTGTTTACATCCGTTCATATTGTCTCTCTGTCCCTTCCTCTGCCTACTTGAAAAAGACGACGCAGACAAAGACGACGCACACGAAGACGAGGAAGACGAAGACCACGAAGACGACGGAGACGATGACGAAGGTTCTATCATTTTTTGAAAATAGGGCTCCCCAGGTTTCATTTTTTTAAAAATAAGGGTGTTTGCATCCGTACATATCGTCTCTCTGTCCCTTCCTCTGCCTACTTGAAAAAGACGACGCAGACGAAGACGACGCACACGAAGACGATGAAGACGAAGACCACGAAGACGACGGAGACGATGACGAAGGTTCTATCATTTTTTGAAAATAGGGCTCCCCAGGTTTCATTTTTTTAAAAATAAGGGTGTTTGCATCCGTTCATATCGTCTCTCTGTCCCTTCCTCTGCCTACTTGAAAAAGACGACGCAGACGAAGACGACGCACACAAAGACGATGAAGACGAAGACCACGAAGACGACGGAGACGATGACGAAGGTTCTATCATTTTTTGAAAATAGGGCTCCCCAGGTTTCATTTTTTAAAAAATAAGGGTGTTTGCATCCGTTCATATCGTCTCTCTGTCCCTTCCTCTGCCTACTTGAAAAAGACGACGGAGACGAAGACGACGCACACGAAGACGTTGAAGACGAAGACCACGAAGACGACGGAGACGATGACGAAGGTTCTATCATTTTTTGAAATAAGGGCTCCCCAGGTTTCATTTTTTTCAAAATAAGGGTGTTTGCATTCGTTCAAATCGTCTCTCTGTCCCTTCCCCTGCCTACTGGAAGAAATTATCCTAGCTCTCCATTTTCGACCCTTTTTTTTTTTTTTTTTTTTTTTTTTTTTTTTTTTTAATAGGGTCACTCAGATCTCATTTTTTTAAAAATAAGGGTGTTTGCATCCGTTCATATCGTCTCTCTGTCCCTTCCTCTGCCTACTTGAAAAAGACGACGCAGACGAAGACGACGCACACGAAGACGATGAAGACGAAGACCACGAAGACGACGGAGACGACGACGAAGGTTCTTTCATTTTTTGAAAATAGGGCTCCCCAGGTTTCATTTTTTTAAAAATAAGGGTGTTTGCATCCGTTCATATCGTCTCTCTGTCCCTTCCTCTGCCTACTTGAAAAAGACGACGCAGACGAAGACGACGCACACGAAGACGTTGAAGACGAAGACCACGAAGACGACGGAGACGACGACGAAGGTTCTTTCATTTTTTGAAAATAGGGCTCCCCAGGTTTCATTTATTTCAAAATAAGGGCGTTTGCATTCGTTGAAATCGTCTCTCTGTCCCTTCCCCTACCTACTGGAAGAAATTATCCTAGCTATCCATTTTCGACTCCTTTTTTTTTTTTTTTTTTTTTTTTTTTTTTTTTTTTATAGGGTCACTCAGATCTCATTTTTTTAAAAATAAGGGTGTTTGCATCCGTTCATATCGTCTCTCTGTCCCTTCCTCTGCCTACTTGATAAAGACGACGGAGACGAAGACGACGGAGACGAAGACGACGCACACGAAGACGTTGAAGACGAAGACCACGAAGACGACGGAGACGATGACGAAGGTTCTATCATTTTTTGAAAATAGGGCTCCCCAGGTTTCATTTTTTTAAAAATAAGGGTGTTTGCATCCGTTCATATCGTCTCTCTGTCCCTTCCTCTGCCTACTTGAAAAAGACGACGCAGACGAAGACGACGCACACGAAGACGATGAAGATGAAGACCACGAAGACGACGGAGACGATGACAAAGGTTCTATCATTTTTTGAAAATAGGGCTCCCCAGGTTTCATTTTTTTAAAAATAAGGGTGTTTGCATCCGTTCATATCGTCTCTCTGTCCCTTCCTCTGCCTACTTGAAAAAGACGACGGAGACGAAGACGACGCACACGAAGACGTTGAAGACGAAGACCACGAAGACGACGGAGACGATGACGAAGGTTCTATCATTTTTTGAAAATAGGGCTCCCCAGGTTTCATTTTTTTAAAAATAAGGGTGTTTGCATCCATTCATATCGTCTCTCTGTCCCTTCCTCTGCCTACTTGAAAAAGACGACGGAGACGAAGACGACGCACACGAAGACGTTGAAGACGAAGACCACGAAGACGACGGAGACGATGACGAAGGTTCTATCATTTTTTGAAATAAGGGCTCCCCAGGTTTCATTTTTTTCAAAATAAGGGTGTTTGCATTCGTTCAAATCGTCTATCTGTCCCTTCCCCTGCCTACTGGAAGAAATTATCCTAGCTCTCCATTTTCGACCCTTTTTTTTTTTTTTTTTTTTTTTTTTTTTTTTTTTTTTTAATAGGGTCACTCAGATCTCATTTTTTTAAAAATAAGGGTGTTTGCATCCGTTCATATCGTCTCTCTGTCCCTTCCTCTGCCTACTTGAAAAAGACGACGCAGACGAAGACGACGCACACGAAGACGATGAAGACGAAGACCACGAAGACGACGGAGACGACGACGAAGGTTCTTTCATTTTTTGAAAATAGGGCTCCCCAGGTTTCATTTTTTTAAAAATAAGGGTGTTTGCATCCGTTCATATCGTCTCTCTGTCCCTTCCTCTGCCTACTTGAAAAAGACGACGCAGACGAAGACGACGCACACGAAGACGATGAAGACGAAGACCACGAAGACGACGGAGACGACGACGAAGGTTCTTTCATTTTTTGAAAATAGGGCTCCCCAGGTTTCATTTTTTTCAAAATAAGGGCATTTGCATTCGTTCAAATCGTCTCTCTGTCCCTTCCCCTACCTACTGGAAGAAATTATCCTAGCTATCCATTTTCGACTCCTTTTTTTTTTTTTTTTTTTTTTTTTTTTTTTTTTGATAGGGTCACTCAGATCTCATTTTTTTAAGAATAAGGGTGTTTGCATCCGTTCATATCGTCTCTCTGTCCCTTCCTCTGCCTACTTGATAAAGACGACGGAGACGAAGACGACGGAGACGAAGACGACGCACACGAAGACGTTGAAGACGAAGACCACGAAGACGACGGAGACGATGACGAAGGTTCTATCATTTTTTGAAAATAGGGCTCCCCAGGTTTCATTTTTTTAAAAATAAGGGTGTTTGCATCCGTTCATATCGTCTCTCTGTCCCTTCCTCTGCCTACTTGAAAAAGACGACGGAGACGAAGACGACGCACACGAAGACGTTGAAGACGAAGACCACGAAGACGACGGAGACGTTGACGAAGGTTCTATCATTTTTTGAAAATAGGGCTCCCCAGGTTTCATTTTTTTAAAAATAAGGGTGTTTGCATCCGTTCATATCGTCTCTCTGTCCCTTCCTCTGCCTACTTGAAAAAGACGACGGAGACGAAGACGACGCACACGAAGACGATGAAGACGAAGACCACGAAGACGACGGAGACGATGACGAAGGTTCTATCATTTTTTGAAATAAGGGCTCCCCAGGTTTCATTTTTTTCAAAATAAGGGTGTTTGCATTCGTTCAAATCGTCTCTCTGTCCCTTCCCCTGCCTACTGGAAGAAATTATCCTAGCTCTCCATTTTCGACTTTTTTTTTTTTTTTTTTTTTTTTTTTTTTTTTTTTTTTTTTTTTAATAGGGTCACTCAGATCTCATTTTTTTAAAAATAAGGGTGTTTACATCCGTTCATATCGTCTCTCTGTCCCTTCCTCTGCCTACTTGAAAAAGACGACGCAGACGAAGAAGACGCACACGAAGACGATGAAGACGAAGACCACGAAGACGACGGAGACGATGACGAAGGTTCTATCATTTTTTGAAAATAGGGCTCCCCAGGTTTCATTTTTTTAAAAATAAGGGTGTTTGCATTCGTTCAAATCGTCTCTCTGTCCCTTTCCCTACCTACTGGAAGAAATTATCCTAGCTATCCATTTTCGATTTTTTTTTTATTTTTTTTTTTTTTTTTTTTTTAATAGGGTCACTCAGATCTAATTTTTTTAAAAATAAGGGCGTTTGCATCCGTTCAAATCGTCTCTCTGTCCCTTCCTCTGCCTACTTGAAAAAGACGACGCAGACGAAGACGACGCACACGAAGACGATGAAGACGAAGACCACGAAGACGACGGAGACGATGACGAAGGTTCTATCATTTTTTGAAAATAGGGCTCCCCAGGTTTAATTTTTTAAAAATAAGGGTGTTTGCATCCGTTCATATCGTCTCTCTGTCCCTTCCTCTGCCTACTTGAAAAAGACGATGCAGACGAAGACGACGCACACGAAGACGATGAAGACGAAGACCACGAAGACGACGGAGACGACGACGAAGGTTCTTTCATTTTTTGAAAATAGGGCTCCCCAGGTTTCATTTTTTTAAAAATAAGGTTGTTTGCATCCGTTCATATCGTCTCTCTGTCCCTTCCTCTGCCTACTTGAAAAAGACGACGCAGACAAAGACGACGCACACGAAGACGATGAAGACGAAGACCACGAAGACGACGGAGACGACGACGAAGGTTCTTTCATTTTTTGAAAATAGGGCTCCCCAGGTTTCATTTTTTTCAAAATAAGGGCGTTTGCATTCGTTCAAATCGTCTCTCTGTCCCTTCCCCTACCTACTGGAAGAAATTATCCTAGCTATCCATTTTCGACTCCTTTTTTTTTTTTTTTTTTTTTTTTTTTTTTTTTTATAGGGTCACTCAGATCTCATTTTTTTAAAAATAAGGGTGTTTGCATCCGTTCATATCGTCTCTCTGTCCCTTCCTCTGCCTACTTGAAAAAGACGACGGAGACGAAGACGACGGAGACGAAGACGACGCACACGAAGACGTTGAAGACGAAGACCACGAAGACGACGGAGACGATGACGAAGGTTCTATCATTTTTTGAAAATAGGGCTCCCCAGGTTTCATTTTTTTAAAAATAAGGGTGTTTGCATCCGTTCATATCGTCTCTCTGTCCCTTCCTCTGCCTACTTGAAAAAGACGACGCAGACGAAGACGACGCACACGAAGACGATGAAGACGAAGACCACGAAGACGACGGAGACGATGACGAAGGTTCTATCATTTTTTGAAAATAGGGCTCCCCAGGTTTCATTTTTTTAAAAATAAGGGTGTTTGCATCCGTTCATATCGTCTCTCTGTCCCTTCCTCTGCCTACTTGAAAAAGACAACGGAGACGAAGACGACGCACACGAAGACGTTGAAGACGAAGACCACGAAGACGACGGAGACGATGACGAAGGTTCTATCATTTTTTGAAAATAGGGCTCCCCAGGTTTCATTTTTTTAAAAATAAGGGTGTTTGCATCCGTTCATATCGTCTCTCTGTCCCTTCCTCTGCCTACTTGAAAAAGACGACGGAGACGAAGACGACGCACACGAAGACGATGAAGACGAAGACCACGAAGACGACGGAGACGATGACGAAGGTTCTATCATTTTTTGAAATAAGGGCTCCCCAGGTTTCATTTTTTTCAAAATAAGGGTGTTTGCATTCGTTCAAATCGTCTCTCTGTCCCTTCCCCTACCTACTGGAAGAAATTATCCTAGCTCTCCATTTTCGACTTTTTTTTTTTTTTTTTTTTTTTTAATAGGGTCACTCAGATCTCATTTTTTTAAAAATAAGGGTGTTTACATCCGTTCATATCGTCTCTCTGTCCCTTCCTCTGCCTACTTGAAAAAGACGACGCAGACGAAGAAGACGCACACGAAGACGATGAAGACGAAGACCACGAAGACGACGGAGACGATGACGAAGGTTCTATCATTTTTTGAAAATAGGGCTCCCCAGGTTTCATTTTTTTAAAAATAAGGGTGTTTGCATTCGTTCAAATCGTCTCTCTTTCCCTTCCCCTACCTACTGGAAGAAATTATCCTAGCTATCCATTTTCGATTTTTTTTTTTTTTTTTTTTTTTTTTTTTTTTCAATAGGGTCACTCAGATCTAATTTTTTTAAAAATAAGGGTGTTTGCATCCGTTCAAATCGTCTCTCTGTCCCTTCCTCTGCCTACTTGAAAAAGACGACGCAGACGAAGACGACGCACACGAAGACGATGAAGACGAAGACCACGAAGACGACGGAGACGATGACGAAGGTTCTATCATTTTTTGAAAATAGGGCTCCCCAGGTTTCATTTTTTTAAAAATAAGGGTGTTTGCATCCGTTCATATCGTTTCTCTGTCCCTTCCTCTGCCTACTTGAAAAAGACGACGCAGACGAAGACGACGCACACGTAGACGATGAAGACGGAGACCACGAAGACGACGGAGACGACGACGAAGGTTCTATCATTTTTTGAAAATAGGGCTCCCCAGGTTTCATTTTTTTAAAAATAAGGGTGTTTGCATCCGTTCATATCGTCTCTCTGTCCCTTCCTCTGCCTACTTGAAAAAGACGACGGAGACGAAGACGACGCACACGAAGACGTTGAAGACGAAGACCACGAAGACGAAGACCACGAAGACGACGGAGACGATGACGAAGGTTCTATCATTTTTTGAAAATAGGGCTCCCCAGGTTTCATTTTTTTAAAAATAAGGGTGTTTGCATCCGTTCATATCGTCTCTCTGTCCCTTCCTCTGCCTACTTGAAAAAGACGACGGAGACGAAGACGACGCACACGAAGACGATGAAGACGAAGACCACGAAGACGACGGAGACGACGACGAAGGTTCTTTCATTTTTTGAAAATAGGGCTCCCCAGGTTTCATTTTTTTAAAAATAAGGGTGTTTGCATCCGTTCATATCGTCTCTCTGTCCCTTCCTCTGCCTACTTGAAAAAGACGACGCAGACGAAGACGACGCACACGAAGACGATGAAGACGAAGACCACGAAGACGACGGAGACGACGACGAAGGTTCTTTCATATTTTGAAAATAGGGCTCCCCAGGTTTCATTTTTTTCAATATAAGGGCGTTTGCATTCGTTCAAATCGTCTCTCTGTCCCTTCCCCTACCTACTGGAAGAAATTATCCTAGCTATCCATTTTCGACTCTTTTTTTTTTTTTTTTTTTTTTTTTTTTTTTTTTTTTATAGGGTCACTCAGATCTCATTTTTTTAAAAAATAAGGGTGTTTGCATCCGTTCATATCGTCTCTCTGTCCCTTCCTCTGCCTACTTGTAAAAGACGACGGAGACGAAGACGACGCACACGAAGACGTTGAAGACGAAGACCACGAAGACGACGGAGACGATGACGAAGGTTCTATCATTTTTTGAAAATAGGGCTCCCCAGGTTTCATTTTTTTAAAAATAAGGGTGTTTGCATCCGTTCATATCGTCTCTCTGTCCCTTCCTCTGCCTACTTGAAAAAGACGACGCAGACGAAGACGACGCACACGAAGACGATGAAGACGAAGACCACGAAGACGACGGAGACGATGACGAAGGTTCTATCATTTTTTGAAAATAGGGCTCCCCAGGTTTCATTTTTTTAAAAATAAGGGTGTTTGCATCCGTTCATATCGTCTCTCTGTCCCTTCCTCTGCCTACTTGAAAAAGACGACGGAGACGAAGACGACGCACACAAAGACGTTGAAGACGAAGACCACGAAGACGACGGAGACGATGACGAAGGTTCTATCATTTTTTGAAAATAGGGCTCCCCAGGTTTCATTTTTTTAAAAATAAGGGTGTTTGCATCCGTTCATATCGTCTCTCTGTCCCTTCCTCTGCCTACTTGAAAAAGACAACGCAGACGAAGACGACGCACACGAAGACGATGAAGACGGAGACCACGAAGACGACGGAGACGACGACGAAGGTTCTATCATTTTTTGAAAATAGGGCTCCCCAGGTTTCATTTTTTTAAAAATAAGGGTGTTTGCATCCGTTCATATTGTCTCTCTGTCCCTTCCTCTGCCTACTTGAAAAAGACTACGGAGATGAAGACGACGCACACGAAGACGTTGAAGACGAAGACCACGAAGACGACGGAGACGATGACGAAGGTTCTATCATTTTTTGAAAATAGGGCTCCCCAGGTTTCATTTTTTTAAAAATAAGGGTGTTTGCATCCGTTCATATCGTCTCTCTGTCCCTTCCTCTGCCTACTTGAAAAAGACGACGCAGACGAAGACGACGCACACGAAGACGATGAAGATGAAGACCACGAAGACGACGGAGACGACGACGAAGGTTCTTTCATTTTTTGAAAATAGGGCTCCCCAGGTTTCATTTTTTTAAAAATAAGGGTGTTTGCATCCGTTCATATCGTCTCTCTGTCCCTTCATCTGCCTACTTGAAAAAGACGACGCAGACGAAGACGACGCACACGAAGACGATGAAGACGAAGACCACGAAGACGACGGAGACGACGACGAAGGTTCTTTCATATTTTGAAAATAGGGCTCCCCAGGTTTCATTTTTTTCAAAATAAGGGCGTTTGCATTCGTTCAAATCGTCTCTCTGTCCCTTCCCCTACCTACTGGAAGAAATTATCCTAGCTATCCATTTTTGACTCTTTTTTTTTTTTATAGGGTCACTCAGATCTCATTTTTTTAAAAATAAGGGTGTTTGCATCCGTTCATATCGTCTCTCTGTCCCTTCCTCTGCCTACTTGAAAAAGACGACGGAGACGAAGACGACGCACACGAAGAAGTTGAAGACGAAGACCACGAAGACGACGGAGACGATGACGAAGGTTCTATCATTTTTTAAAAATAGGGCTCCCCAGGTTTCATTTTTTTAAAAATAAGGGTGTTTGCATCCGTTCATATCGTCTCTCTGTCCCTTCCTCTGCCTACTTGAAAAAGACGACGCAGACGAAGACGATGCACACGAAGACGATGAAGACGAAGACCACGAAGACGACGGAGACGACGACGAAGGTTCTATCATTTTTTGAAAATAGGGCTCCCCAGGTTTCATTTTTTTCAAAATAAGGGTTTTTGCATCCGTTCATATCGTCTCTCTGTCCCTTCCTCTGCCTACTTGAAAAAGACAACGCAGACGAAGACGACGCACACGAAGACAATGAAGACGAAGACCACGAAAACGACGGAGACGATGACGAAGGTTCTATAATTTTTTGAAAATAGGGCTCCCCAGGTTTTATTTTTTTAAAAATAAGGGTGTTTGCATCCGTTCATATCGTCTCTCTGTCCCTTCCTCTGCCTACTTGAAAAAGACGACGCAGACGAAGACGACGCACACGAAGACGATGAAGACGAAGACCACGAAGACGACGGAGACGATGACGAATGTTCTATCATTTTTTGAAATAAGGGCTCCCCAGGTTTCATTTTTTTCAAAATAAGGGTGTTTGCATTCGTTCAAATCGTCTCTCTGTCCCTTCCCCTGCCTACTGGAAGAAATTATCCTAGCTCTCCATTTTCGACTTTTTTTTTTTTTTTTTTTTTTTATAGGGTCACTCAGATCTCATTTTTTTAAAAAATAAGGGTGTTTGCATCCGTTCATATTGTCTCTCTGTCCCTTCCTCTGCCTACTTGAAAAAGACGACGCAGACGAAGACGACGCACACGAAGACGAGGAAGACGAAGACCACGAAGACGGAGACGATGACGAAGGTTCTATCATTTTTTGAAAATAGGGCTCCCCAGGTTTCATTTTTTTAAAAATAAGGGTGTTTGCATCCGTTCATATCGTCTCTCTGTCCCTTCCTCTGCCTACTTGAAAAAGACAATGCAGACGAAGACGACGCACACGAAGACGATGAAGACGAAGACCACGAAGACGACGGAGACGATGACGAAGGTTCTATCATTTTTTGAAAATAGGGCTCCCCAGGTTTCATTTTATAAAAAATAAGGGTGTTTGCATCCGTTCATATCGTCTCTCTGTCCCTTCCTCTGCCTACTTGAAAAAGACGACGCAGACGAAAACGATGCACACGAAGACGATGAAGACGAAGACCACGAAGACGACGGAGACTACGACGAAGGTTCTATCATTTTTTGAAAATAGGGCTCCCCAGGTTTCATTTTTTTCAAAATAAGGGTTTTTGCATCCGTTCATATCGTCTCTCTGTCCCTTCCTCTGCCTACTTGAAAAAGACAACGCAGACGAAGACGACGCACACGAAGACGATGAAGACGAAGACCACGAAGACGACGGAGACGATGACGAAGGTTCTATAATTTTTTGAAAATAGGGCTCCCCAGGTTTTATTTTTTTAAAAATAAGGGTGTTTGCATCCGTTCATATCGTCTCTCTGTCCCTTCCTCTGCCTACTTGAAAAAGACGACGCAGACGAAGACGACGCACACGAAGACGATGAAGACGAAGACCACGAAGACGACGGAGACGATGACGAATGTTCTATCATTTTTTGAAATAAGGGCTCCCCAGGTTTCATTTTTTTCAAAATAAG
This sequence comes from Palaemon carinicauda, assembly GCF_036898095.1. NCBI lineage: Eukaryota > Metazoa > Arthropoda > Malacostraca > Decapoda > Palaemonidae > Palaemon > Palaemon carinicauda. Next base: position 16,320,715 of record NC_090754.1, read on the forward strand.
GGTGTTTGCATTCGTTCAATTCGTCTCTCTGTCCCTTCCCCTGCCTACTGGAAGAAATTATCCTAGCTCTCCATTTTCGACTTTTTTTTTTTTTTTTTTTTTATAGGGTCACTCAGATCTCATTTTTTAAAAAAATAAGGGTGTTTGCATCCGTTCATATTGTCTCTCTGTCCCTTCCTCTGCCTACTTGAAAAAGACGACGCAGACGAAGACGACGCACACGAAGACGAGGAAGACGAAGACCACGAAGACGGAGACGATGACGAAGGTTCTATCATTTTTTGAAAATAGGGCTCCCCAGGTTTCATTTTTTTAAAAATAAGGGTGTTTGCATCCGTTCATATCGTCTCTCTGTCCCTTCCTCTGCCTACTTGAAAAAGACAATGCAGACGAAGACGACGCACACGAAGACGATGAAGACGAAGACCACGAAGACGACGGACACGATGACGAAGGTTCTATCATTTTTTTAAAATAGGGCTCCCCAGGTTTCATTTTATAAAAAATAAGGGTGTTTGCATCCGTTCATATCGTCTCTCTGTCCCTTCCTCTGCCTACTTGAAAAAGACGACGGAGACGAAGACGACGCACACGAAGACGTTGAAGACGAAGACCACGAAGACGACGGAGACGATGACGAAGGTTCTATCATTTTTTGAAATAAGGGCTCCCCAGGTTTCATTTTTTTCAAAATAAGGGTGTTTGCATTCGTTCAAATCGTCTCTCTGTCCCTTCCCCTGCCTACTGGAAGAAATTATCCTAGCTCTCCATTTTCGACCCTTTTTTTTTTTTTTTTTTTTTTTTTTTTTTTTTTTTTTTTTTACAAGGTCACTCAGATCTCATTTTTTTAAAAATAAGGGTGTTTGCATCCGTTCATATCGTCTCTCTGTCCCTTCCTCAGCCTACTTGAAAAAGACGACGCAGACGAAGACGACGCACACGAAGACGATGAAGACGAAGACCACGAAGACGACGGAGACGATGACGAAGGTTCTTTCATTTTTTGAAAATATGGCTCCCCAAGTTTCATTTTTTTAAAAATAAGGGTGTTTGCATCCGTTCATATCGTCTCTCTGTCCCTTCCTCTGCCTACTTGAAAAAGACGACGGAGACGAAGACGAAGCACACGAAGACGTTGAAGACGAAGACTACGAAGACGACGGAGACGATGACGAAGGTTCTATAATTTTTTGAAAATAGGGCTCCCCAGGTTTCATTTTTTTAAAAATAAGGGTGTTTGCATCCGTTCATATCGTCTCTCTGTCCCTTCCTCTGCCTACTTGAAAAAGACGACGCAGACGAAGACGACGCACACGAAGACGATGAAGACGGAGACCACGAAGACGACGGAGACGACGACAAAGGTTCTATCATTTTTTGAAAATAGGGCTCCCCAGGTTTCATTTTTTTAAAAATAAGGGTGTTTGCATCCGTTCATATCGTCTCTCTGTCCCTTCCTCTGCCTACTTGAAAAAGACGACGGATACGAAGACGACGCACACGAAGACGTTGAAGACGAAGACCACGAAGACGACGGAGACGATGACGAAGGTTCTATCATTTTTTGAAAATAGGGCTCCCCAGGTTTCATTTCTTTAAAAATAAGGGTGTTTGCATCCGTTCATATCGTCTCTCTGTCCCTTCCTCTGCCTACTTGAAAAAGACGACGCAGACGAAGACGACGCACACGAAGACGATGAAGACGAAGACCACGAAGACGACGGAGACGACGACGAAGGTTCTTTCATTTTTTGAAAATAGGGCTCCCCAGGTTTCATTTTTTTTAAAATAAGGGTGTTTGCATCCGTTCATATTGTCTCTCTGTCCCTTCCTCTGCCTACTTGAAAAAGACGACGCAGACGAAGACGACGCACACGAAGACGATGAAGACGAAGACCACGAAGACGACGGAGACGACGACGAAGGTTCTTTCATATTTTGAAAATAGGGCTCCCCAGGTTTCATTTTTTTCAAAATAAGGGCGTTTGCATTCGTTCAAATCGTCTCTCTGTCCCTTCCCCTACCTACTGGAAGAAATTATCCTAGCTATCCATTTTCGACTCTTTTTTTTTTTTTTTTTTTTTTTTTTTTATAGGGTCACTCAGATCTCATTTTTTTAAAAATAAGGGTGTTTGCATCCGTTCATATCGTCTCTCTGTCCCTTCCTCTGCCTACTTGAAAAAGACGACGGAGACGAAGACGACGCACACGAAGACGTTGAAGACGAAGACCACGCAGACGACGGAGACGATGACGAAGGTTCTATCATTTTTTGAAAATAGGGCTCCCCAGGTTTCATTTTTTTAAAAATAAGGGTGTTTGCATCCGTTCATATCGTCTCTCTGTCCCTTCCTCTGCCTACTTGAAAAAGACGACGCAGACGAAGACGACGCACACGAAGACGATGAAGACGAAGACCACGAAAACGACGGAGACGACGACGAAGGTTCTATCATTTTTTGAAAACAGGGCTCCCCAGGTTTCATTTTTTTTAAAATAAGGGTTTTTGCATCCGTTTATATCGTCTCTCTGTCCGTTCCTCTGCCTACTTGAAAAATACAACGCAGACGAAGACGACGCACACGAAGACGATGAAGACGAAGACCACGAAGACGACGGAGACGATGGCGAAGGTTCTATCATTTTTTGAAAATAGGGCTCCCCAGGTTTCATTTTTTTAAAAATAAGGGTGTTTGCATCCGTTCATATCGTCTCTCTGTCCCTTCCTCTGCCTACTTGAAAAAGACGACGCAGACGAAGACGACGCAGACGAAGACGACGCAGACGAAGACGACGCACACGAAGACGAGGAAGACGAAGACCACGAAGACGACGGAGACGATGACGAAGGTTCTATCATTTTTTGAAAATAGGGCTCCCCAGGTTTCATTTTTTTAAAAATAAGGGTGTTTGCATCCGTTCATATCGTCTCTCTGTCCCTTCCTCTGCCTACTTGAAAAAGACGACGCAGACGAAGACGACGCACACGAAGACGATGAAGACGAAGACCACGAAGACGACGGAGACGATGACGAAGGTTCTATCATTTTTTGAAAATAGGGCTCCCCAGGTTTCATTTTATAAAAAATAAGGGTGTTTGCATCCGTTCATATCGTCTCTCTGTCCCTTCCTCTGCCTACTTGAAAAAGACGACGCAGACGAAGACGACGCACAAGAAGACGATGAAGACGAAGACCACGAAGACGACGGAGACGATGACGAAGGTTCTATCATTTTTTGAAAATAGGGCTCCCCAGGTTTCATTTTTTTAAAAATAAGGGTGTTTGCATCCGTTCATATCGTCTCTCTGTCCCTTCCTCTGCCTACTTGAAAAAGACGACGCAGACGAAGACGACGCACACGAAGACGATGAAGACGAAAATATGTTCTAGGTATTGAAAAAGAGGATGCAGCAGTCAAATTATCAAACGACTTCCCAACACAGGCTTTTAAACTTCTCCTAAAAGATCATATTACACACTTGAAGCATTTCATAGCTACAATTTGGTAAGCTCAGAAGAATAACGAATCTAATGAAGGAATAAAGCCAATTGTTTTTTTTTTTTTTTATGGGAATCTTCAGTACAAAATGAAAGGACTGAAACGATTTTGACAAGAATGTAAGTTACACAAAACTGATCCATGGATATTCGATGTGCTCACCTCGTGAAGCAGTTTCAAGGTGCAATGAGTGTCACTATATTTTAACCATAAACCACATTTTAAGCGGCAGTAAACTCTTGAAAAGAAGTATATCAATATTTTGGTGAGCGTACTTCTATTGACCTTTTATTGGACTGAGAATTTCTCAGATTCTGGGATTTGAACTTTTTTAGATACATGGATTCATAGTCAAAGATTTGAAACTTTAATTCTCTCATAATTTTATTTCCTAGTTTATTTGTTTGCTATCCATTGCATTTAATATCTATGTTATTATTTATCAATCTAGCAATAATATATTTATCTTTTTTTCTCCCGAATTTAACGGCGCCAGTTCTCTAAAAGTAAAGCTTGACTCATTGAGCTGTTTTATCTCCTCATTTTAATGGTAAGAAATTAAATATAATAAAGAGCATGCATGTGGATGTGTATGTATATATATATATATATATATATATATATATATATATATGTATGTATATATATATATATATATATATATATATATATGTATATATATATATCCAGTTATATATATATATATATATATATATATATATATATATATATATATATATATATATATATATATATATCTATATATATGTATATATGTATATATATATATATATATATATATATATATATATATATATATATACATATACATATACATATATATATATGTTTATATATATATATATATATATATATATATATATATATATATATATATATATATATATATATATATATATATATATATATATATATATATATATATATATATATATATGTATTCGGAAACCACAGTAACACAAAAATGGCCGAAACTGCCATATTGTAGTTAGGAAATGGTGATAGGGTAAAAATTTTTATTTTGTGCCAATGTGTATAAGTGTAAGTGCATATCAATCTGAATACTTAGTCGTCAGTTTTGACGGGTTGCGTGCACCAGTAAATAAAAATATATATAGATATTTATAAATATATGTGTTTATATACATTTAAATGTCAATATATATATATATATATATATATATATATATATATATATATATATATATATATATAAATATATATATAT
>NC_090754.1:16330464-16337964 GCF_036898095.1 Palaemon carinicauda
TGGGACTTAAATGGCGGAACAAAATTAGAAAGATTACCAAAGTGCCATATGTGGATTAGATCATGGTGAGGGGTAGATGGCGATGGTTTAGGCATGCTCTTCGCATTTCCCAAGAGAGATATTAGTTCACCAAACGTTTAACTGGGTTCCACGTGGCACTGGAATAATTGGAAGACCTAGGCCTACATGGCTGAGGACTATGGACCGTGAAGTAGGAGATGATGAATGGAGAAGTATTAAATTAAAGCTCAAGATAGAGACGATTGGTGAAATATAACCGAGGCCATTGTGTCAATAGGCGTAGGAGGAGATGATGATGATGATAGTTTGTGGGAAGGTCATTGTTTGATGATGGTCCTCATCCAGAAAACTACTAATATAGCAGAAACTGATACCTGCACTGATATTAATCTTGATGAAAAGGATGACCAGTTGACAAATGATGTAACCGCAGTTGACGAAACCACACTAGATACAGATATTGGTCAAGGCAATATGTTTTTGTAGATTTTTATCATCATGATGCCTCGCTAATATTAGCATAAGTACTGCATAAACAATTTTGTTTTTAAAGTGGACTTGTATTTATTTCATTTCTATTAAGCAGTGGACAGTAATAGCTCATCAAGAAATTTGTTTATTATATGTTAATCTGAGGTGAACGTAAGTAATTATATTTTTTGTGGCAAATGTATATGGACATACTATTTGTATACCTTTAATTTTATGTTTACAGATTCCTTATTTTCCGATATGATAATCCGTTATATATTGAAAATATGCCAATTAAGCTGGTATATATTGTTATGAATATCTACTATGTATCATTCCAATCTTTTATATGACAATAAGATAAACAATCTTGAAAGACAGACAATTATTTGGTATGTACAGCAGACTTATGGATAACCATATGATGTTTATTCTTCCTTTTTTTTTTTTTCGTAAAAGTGAGACCAAGAACTTGAAATCCAGACAACTATTATGGAAATTTCTTTTTAAATTTTTTCACCAATTTTACATTATGAGATTTTTCTTACATATAAATATGGATAGATTATTCCATGAATTGGCACTAAGTGTTAAGGAATTGTGTATGTGCTATTAGTTAAATCTGTGTAAAGAGCATGTGATGTAATAATACCTTAGTAAAATCTGCAATTAACGTATATAGGAACACTAGCATCGATATTATGCTCAAAGTAGATATGTTAGCATTTTTCTTTAATTTTCAAAAAAAGTTTCATTAAATGTAACGTAAGTATGATCTCTTCCAAAGTCAAATCTCTGAAAATACAACTGTACTTATAAGTACGGAAGTACCGTGCAAAGTATTTCATCTGTTTTTGAAAAACCATTCTATTAAATGGTTCGATGTATGATTCATCTAAGGCAAACCTCGGAAAATACAGAGGAACTATATTTGTGAGTACGTACATAACGTCAGTAATAATTATATCTTGTGAGAGTATTTCCAAGTTGAAATATACATCAGACATATGTTTGAACCTGGTATGGCCTCTGTATAACAAATCGAATCAAATAATTTTGCCACTTCAATTTTATTAGGTTCATGAATTGAAGAAAATTCCCCTATTCTTATCAAATATTTTCGCTAGTGATATCATGTATGATAGATGTTTAATCTTATCAAAGTGTCCCATCTCCCTCTCCCAATAATTGATTATGTCTTCAAAGAGGCAACAACCAACTAAAATGTCAGCCATTACCATCACAGCTCTTTATGATATGTTGTGTTCATGTATTGCAAATTTAGCATGGTGTCTTTAGTGTTTAGATCTAGATGCTTTCTCCCGTTTACACTCATTGCGGGATATCTATCAGCTGGTGATTAACCACTTAGTTACATGGCATTACCACCACATGTAGTAATGTAGAGTCAATTTTACTTAGCATCTAATTTGAATCGAGATCCAATTAAACCCCCTTTTCTTTATGTTGATTACATTTATGTTACTAGTTTTTCTATAGCCAGGAGAGTTCATAGATACATCATATATTAGTTTCATCTGGTGTCTTATATACTGGAATTAGATTCAACATCTAAAATCTATTTAGTGGTGCGTGTTAAGTAAGTAGCCCATGAATTTTCAGCACACGGTCAGTTTTACTGCTAACAAGTCTACGCCTAATATCAGTAGGGGTTGCTATTGGTATCTCGTTTGTTGCTTCTTAATGGTCTGGTCTGCCAACCTATCAAAAAAAAAAAAAAAAAAAAAAAAAGAGCATTTCAATTATTAAACATGCCTTGGATACTCCAAGAGAAGAGCAGACACACAGTATCTGAATCCTGGGCAAACCTCGGTTCTAGCACTATTTGCAATTACAAAACAAATCAAATGGGAATTGCTATTGCAGCATGGTCATATAGTTATTGTGTTTCAAAAGCTGCATTTAGAAATGGCAGCATTCAACATTCCAGGTGATGTCTTGAAAGACAGTGTTTGGACTGGTACTCCTATAGAAGTAAATTTAGTTACTCATGGAAAAACAGATTTTTTTATTTCTGCTTCACATGTGAAGAAGACATGTGTAGCCTACCAGGTGACATCATGCAGTTTGTATCAGCAGTTCAAAGCTGCATATATGACATATATACAGAAAGCAGAAGATGAAAGTTGGCCAAATTAGGAAAGCTGGATAAATAAAACCACAGTCAGCGTCCACAATTCTACTTTTAAAATTTTGCCAGAGTTAGAACTTCTAGTGTTTGTTTACATCAAGTGATACCGGGAATCTAATATCAAATTGTACAAAGGAATATTGCAGGAACTCATTCCTTTTATTTTTGCCATGGGCTATGTACAAAGCGACTAAAAGTATAGCTGCTGCTTGTAGTCTTGCCTTCTAGAAAAAGTCTTAGAGTGGTTTACAATTTATTGGTCTAAGGGGTATAACAGTTAAATTTTGCTTGGTTCCGGAACGCGCGTGCCTAAAAATGAGAGGGCAGATATACTGGCAAAGAATGACTCAGCTAAATTGCTACCAAGAAGCTCTCCAATCATCTGTAATGATTTTTTTTCACCAATCATTAGGTTTGTTTCATAAAATTTGAGATGGCATTGGGATAGTTTAGATAGAATTAAGATGAGAGAAATGACGAATCTTATTTCCATAGTAATAAATATTTCATTACTATTATTTTCTAAACAGAAGACCACAAGATTGAATAAGATAGTGTAGTACCCATTCCTATATGTAGATGACATGAAAAGAGTTATCAGCCATTTGAAACCGAGGCGAGCAAATAACTGAACTTTTGGGCAGAGTAGGATATTCCTGCCAGAAAACGAAGGCTACACTTTTCGAACTAATAGAACAAAAATATTATTGCCGATACTAGTGAAGGAATGCATATGATAATCGAAAATGGATTTGTTTACCAAAGTCATGTATGTATTTAATATATTCTAAGGATAATATGACGATAATATTTCAAAACCAGGTTTTTAAACCAAATATAGGCTATGGGCCCGACCCCCCAACATTGGCTGTTGGTACCAAGCAGATGGAATAAAGCTCACTGTGATTTTTAGGAAGATATTTGTCCCTAGATATGAAAAATGTGAAAGTAGTATATAACTCGGCCATCCCTGTGTTATCACTCTAAATCTTATTATACATCACCCTCGCTTCGACGAAAAATTTGCTATTCGCTAAAATTGCATAAATACTTTTTTAAGGACCACAGAGGGACAATAATTTGCATACTGGAGACCAACTAATATATTAATAAAAATAGAGAACATTGTGTGGGTTATGAACAAAATTTTCAAATAATGACAAAAAATATGTTAGATTTGGTGAAAATAGTGGTCGAAATCACGTGAGGTTCAAAACTCACATTGTGAATTTTTATCAGGCTCGAAAATATAAAAACTTCCAGTATAGCATTTGACCCCTAAATATCTCCACAAGGAGCCACTGCATTGGATTATAGCATTTCTTTGCTTAGTAATCCGATATTGTGGTTATTTGAACACATATTTTAACCATATCCCCTGATTTTGATATTTTGGAACAAATTATAGCGTTCAAACTTTTTAGGATGATACGACAAATTTTGGTAACTCAGTGCAATTTCGGCTTGATAATGCATATGAAAAAATGAAGAGACAAGAAGATAACATACTAAATGCAATATTTAATTAATTTAAACATTTAAGTATATCCAAAACTAAAAGTAGTTGGTAGCCTTTAATATTATTGGCATTTTTAATACAAATAAATCATTTTTTTCTTTTGTCTTCTCAACTAATGTAGTCTAGTTGCTAGTAGCCTAGGACATGCGTTAACGTAATGCAAGAACAAACCACAGATGAGGACAAAAAACAACAACTGAGAGGCAATATATTATTCAAAAGCAATCATTGAGTATTGACCCAAATGAGCAACTCAAGGGTCCACAAAATTTTTAATCGTGGAAAACTATGTGAATGCTGCTCAAGTTAGAGACCCTTCCCTCCCTTCCCTCATACTTGACGTTATTAAATCGGTGACAAACAAAATGACTCCACTAATTTTCTACCTTAGGAAATGTAGAACTTTACGATGAAAAGATCTTATTAGAGAAAGCTGTTGCTGGGTGTTCCAAAGCTAAGAGACCAGCAAAACAATCTTCACCAAAATTATGCATCTATGACCGCACATGCATTTTTTGCGGTCATTTTCTACCTTAGGAAATGTAGAACTATTACGATGAAAAGAGCTCATTAGAGGAAGCTGTTGCTGGTTGTTCCAAAGCTAAGAGACCAGCAAGACGATCTTCACCAAAATCATGCATCTATGGCCACACAGGCCTTTTTGCGGTCATTTTCTACCTTAGGAAATGTAGAACTATTACGATGAAAAGAGCTCATTAGAGGAAGCTGTTGCTGGGTGTTCTAAAGCTAATAGACTAGCAAGACGATCTTCACCAATACCATGCATCAATGACCTCACATGCCCTTTATGTGGTCATTTTATACAATAGGAAATATAGCACTTTTACGGTGAAAAGAGCTGATTAGTGGAAGCTGATGCTAGGTGTTCATAAGCTATGAGACCTACAAGATAATCTTCACCAAAATCCTATATCTATAACCGCACATGCCTTGTTTTTGCGGTCATTTTCTACCATACAAAATGCAGCACTTTTACGCTGAAAAGAGCTCATTAGAGGAAGCTGTTGCTAGGTTTTCCAAAGCTAAGACCCCAGCAAGACGATCTTCACTAAAATCATGCATCTCTGACCGCACATGCCTTTTTTGCAGTCATTCTCTACCAGAGAAAATATAGCACTTCTATGATGAAAAGAGCTCATTAGCAGAAGCTTTTACTGGGTGTTCTTCCCCATAATCATGCATCAATGACAGCACATGCCCTTTTTTGCGATCATTTTCTACCATAAGAAATATAGCACTTTTACGATAAAAAGAGCCCATTAGAGAAAGCAGTTGCTGGATGTTCCAAAGCTAAGAGACCAGCACGACAATCTTCACCATAATCATGCATCTATGACGGCACATGCCTTTTCTTGTGGTCATTTACTACTATAGGAAATGTAGCACTTTTATGATGAAAAGAGCATTAGAGAAAGCTGTTGCTGGGTGTTCCTAAACTAGGAGACCAGCACGAAAATCTTTCCCATAATCATGCATCTATGACAGGACATGCCTTTTGGTGTGATCATTTTCTACCGTAAGAAATATAACACTCTTACGATGAAAAGAGCTCCTTAGAGGAAGCTTTTGCTGGTTGTTCCAAAGCTAAGAGACCTGCAAGACGATCTTCACCAAAATCATGCATCTATGACTGCACATGACTTTTTTTGCAGTCATTCTCTACCATAGAAAATGTAGCACTTTTACGATGAAAAGAGCTCATTACAGGAAGCTGTTGCTGGGTGTTCCAAAGCTAAAAGACCAGCAAGACGATCTTCACCACAAAAATCATGCATGTATGACCGCACATGCCTTTTTTGCGGTCATTTTGTACTTTGGGAAATGCAGCACTTTTATGATGAAAAGAATTCATTAGAGGAAGCTGTTACTGGGTGTTCCAAATCAAGACGAACTTCACCAAAATCATAAATCTATAACCACACATACCTTTTTTGTGGTCATTTTCTACCATAGGAAATGTAGCACCTTTACAGTGAAAATACCTCATCAGAGGAAGCTGTTACTGAGTGTTCCGCAGCTAAGAGACCAACAAGACGATCTTTACCAAAATCGTGCATCCATGACGGTACATACCATTTCTGCAGTCATTCTCTATCATACAAAATGTAATAATTTTACGATGAAAAGAGCTTATTACAGGAAGCAGTTGCTGGGTATTCCAAAGCAAGGCGATCTTCACCAAAATCATACATCTATGACCGCACACGCCTTTCTTTTTTTGCGGTCATTCTCTACTATAAGCAAGGTAGCCCTTTTACAATGAAAAGAGGTCATTCGAGGAAGATTTTGCTGGGTGTTGCAAAGCTAAGAGACCTGCAAGATGATCTTCACCAAAATTATGCATCTATGACCGGACATGCCTTTTTTTGCAGTAATTTCCTACAATAGGAAATTTAGCACTTTTACGAAAAAGGAGCTCATTAGAGGAAGCTGTTGCTGGGTGTTCCAAAGCTATGAGACCAGCACGAAAATCTTCCCCATAATCATGCATCTATGACAGGACATGCCTTTTTGTGCGATCATTTTCTACTGTAAAAAATATAACACTCTTACGATGAAAAGAGCTCCTTAGAGGAAGCTGTTGCTGGGTGTTACAAAGCTAAGAGACCTGCAAGACGATCTTCACCAAAATCATGCATCTACGAATGCACAAGCCTTTTTTGCGGTCATTCTTTACCATAGGATATGTAACACTTTTATGCTTAAATAAGCTTATTAGAGAAAGCTTTTGCTGGTTGTTCCAAAGCTAAGAGACCAGCAAGACTATCTTCACCAAAATCTTGCACCTATGACAGCACATGCCTTTTTTGCGTTCATTCTCTACCAAAGAAAGGTAGCAATTTTACGATGTAAAGATCTTATTAGAGGAAGCTGTTGCTGGGTATTCCAAAGGTAAGAGACCAGCAGGATAATCTTCACAAAAAGCATACATCTATGACAGCACAGGCCTTTTTTGTGGTCATTCTCTACCATACGAAATGTAGCCCTTTTACGATGAAAAGAGCTCATTAGGGGAAGTTGTTGCTGGGCGTTCCTAAACTAAGAGACCAGCAAGACGATCTTCAACAACATCATGCATCTATAACCGCACATGCCATTTTGGCGAAAAGTTCAAGAGATACAAGGGAACATCAACTCGGTTAAAAGTAGTCCAGTCAGTGGAGTTCAGATAGGACCAAACTCTTCGAGCTTGTGCAACCCGTAAGTGTGACACCAAGATCTTGGCCATAACGAGTAGGAACATTTTGCATATTACATTCATGTCCCTTCATTACGTCATAAGGCATAGTTAATCAAAAATTGCACCGAGTTACCA
>NC_090754.1:16347964-16350464 GCF_036898095.1 Palaemon carinicauda
CATAAATGCGCACTTTCAAAGGGACTTTTATTTAGCAGAATGGCACTCTTTCCCGTAAGGGTCCCCATCGTTTCACGGCTCGGTTCGCTCAGCGTTTGAGGAACAAGCGCTCAGCAGGTCCAGCAAAACCCGATTCCCGTCACTGCTGGGTGAAATCGACACCAAGCAGCAATTCAGCATTTGTTTACATTCGTTCGGCAATGGACATTTGAAATTGAGGAGAGCCTCATTGAAAAAGTTAGATCGCAACCAATCTTGTGAAATACAAAGGATCCTTTGCCTACGCATACACTGAATAGTCTATTCTTTACATATTCTCCTCTGACCTCGTACACCTGAAGACACTGAGATTACCAAACAATTCTTCTTCACCCAAGGGGTTACTACACTATCATTGTTCAGTGGCCACTTTCCTCCAGTAAGGGTAAAAGAAACTCTTTAACTATGGTAAGCGTCTCTTCTAGGAAGGTCACTCAAAAATCAAACCATTGATCTCTAGCCTTGAGTACTGCCATAGCGTCTGTACCATGGTTTTCCACTGTCTTGGGTTAGAATTCTCTTGTTTGAGGGTACACACAGGCACACTATTCTATCATTTTTTTTCCTCTTGTTTTGTTAAAGTTTTTAGAGTTTATAAAAGAGATAGGCTATTAATCGAATGTTACTGTTCTTAAAATATTTTATTTTTCCTTGTTTCCTTTCCTCACTGGGCTATTTTCCCTGTTGGAGCCCCTGGGCTTATAGCATCCTGCTTTCGCAGCTAGGGTTGTAGCTTAGCAAGTAGTAGTAGTAGTAATAATAATAATAATAATAATAATAATAATAATAATAATAATAATACAGAAGTTACCTTAATTTTCTATATTATTCCTTATTCATGATATACCTTTTTTTTTAACAGGAGTCCCAGTCCTTCCAGCAGCAGGTGTTACAAACCTCCAATCAGCAGGAATCTCAGACCTTCAACCAGCGGGATTTCCAGTCATCCCAATCTCTTTTGGTACAAGTTGACCGTTATCAGTCTGATGATGAAATCATCCATCAGTTATTGCATTCATTCAATTATGACAGTAGAGTAGATGACATTGTTCTGCCTACCCCATCATCTTCACACTTGAGGCCAGGAACAAGTCGATCTTCTTCATCATCACCACGGAATAATGGAAGGCATGGTCGAACTCGTACTTCAAAACGCAAAAGAGATATGACATCATAGCAAGCATCCAGTGCAACTGAGACACTATTTTGAAAAGCACTGCACAAGCATAAAGGAAAGAGGCCATCCCATACGCAGCAGGAGGTTTTCATAAAAGAAGTATTCTCTGAATATCCTGGCCATAAACATCTGAAACCTGTGCTTAAACTTATTGCGTTCCTAAACATGTTAAAAGCAGAGAAAAGCAGTTAATCACTGGCCTTAAGCTGTTGTATGGTGGCATTTTTTTCCTGTATGATTTCTTTTATGGAATATAGATATGACACACGAAATAAAAGAATCTATAACAGGGCCATATGTTTATCTTTTTCAGACTGCATTATAATGTTAAATAAAAAGAAACCATTGTCATAGAAACTTTATTCATCCTATAAAATTTATGCAGATATACAAGTCTTGGTTGTACGCAATGGTAAAATTCAATTTATCTTATGCAAATATATTTGTAACGCTTAATCATCAAGTATCACCACAAAGAAAGGGGTAGTGTCTGAAGGCTATAGCATCCTGAAATTTGAGTCTATGACCTCTTCCTCCTCCATGGCTGAAGAATAGAAGTATAGGCGAAAGAAGATGGAGGAGGAAGAGGTCTTCTTTTTCTTCTTCTTCTTCTTTGTTTACATCTTTTCCCACTTCTATGTGGGGTCGATGTTTCTGGCCAGCTTTCTCCATCTCATCTCTATATTGGGAGGAGAGTAATGGAAATGGAGGTACAGGGAACGAGAAGGAGAGGGAGACCAAAGCGAAGGTGGGTGGACCGTATCAAGGATGACCTTTGATCAAAGGGATTAACCGGTGATGAGGTGTGGGACAGAGGTAGATGGAGAAAGCTGACCAGAAACATCGACCCCACATAGAAGTGGGAAAAGATGTAAACAAAGAAGAAGAAGAAGAAGAAGAAGAAGAAGACCTCTTCCTCCTCCGTCTTCTTTCGCCTATATTCTATTCTTCAGCCATAGCGATTACTACCGAAGACATTGCCATGGTTATATTCTGGTCCTTGGTGCGGAGGTTAGACATTTCCATGATTGCCTATCGAGTCTTGATGCCAACACAAAGACTTGTTTGTTATGATTTCCCAGCTGCTGCTTCTCGATATGGTGACTGAACACCTAATAAAATAGTGCTCCCATTGTCATGGCAACGCACACTTTGCACCCTGAAAAGGCTGGATTATGCTGGATGAACGCCATCTTGAGGCATGTCAATTCCCCTCTACAGTAGTAGAACCAAGTGTATCAATATTTATCCGCTGAGAATCAACTACTTAGACTCAGTGATCAT
>NC_090754.1:16360464-16370464 GCF_036898095.1 Palaemon carinicauda
GTAAAGGTACCAAGACGCCATTGTTCTGCATTTAACGAGCATGCTCAAAATTCTGCATGCCTAACTATCAATATGGCGATTATTCTCTTCTTCTTCCCGTGTTTGCTGGTTTTACTGAGCAATCATTCTCTCTTTGTCAGTCCGAAATTGAGTTATTCTTTTATTTTTTTTCCTGATTTCTTAGTGCTGCAATTCTTTGTTGATTATTTTCATGACGAGAATTTCTTTGGCCTTTGTCTTCTTCTTCACACGTAGCTGCCATTTTGCTGGCATTAATGTTCCTTTTATTTGAATTTTCAAGAGGGTGAGTGTTTTGTCTGCCCCACATAGATCTCTTAGAGGTACTTAGAGATTCCAGAACACCTCCCTTATCTTTCTTGGAAATTATAACATAAGAACGCGCTTTTAGAATTCACATAAAATGATATAAATTTGAGGTTTGAGGTGGGCGGGGTTCTGTCCACCATAGCTTCCTTAAGAGGGTAGTTAGCGATTCAGGACCACTTCCATTGACTTCCTCGGAAAATTTTATATAAAACACTTTAAGTTTTTATGCAGAATTGAATATATCTGAAGTTTTCAAAGGGGGCGGGATTTTGCCCCAAACCTTCCTTGGGAGGACACTTAGGGTTTCAGGACCACTTGCATTATCTTCCTTGGAAAATTTCATATAGGAATACATTTCTAATGTTTATGTAGATTCCCCAACACCTCTCTCTAAAGGGAACACACACAGACACACGGGCATTTCCTCTTATATATATATATATATATATATATATATATATACATATATATATATATATATATATATATATACATATATATATATATTTATATATATAAATAAATATTTATATTTATATATATGTATATATATACTGTATATATATATATATGTGTGTATACAGTATAGACATATATATATATATATATATATATATATATATGTATATATATATATATATATATATATGTATATATATATATATATATATATATATATATATATATATACATATTCAAA
Organism: Palaemon carinicauda; assembly: GCF_036898095.1. Taxonomy (NCBI): domain Eukaryota; kingdom Metazoa; phylum Arthropoda; class Malacostraca; order Decapoda; family Palaemonidae; genus Palaemon; species Palaemon carinicauda. Next base: position 16,361,492 of record NC_090754.1, read on the forward strand.
AAGCTGAAAAAAGCTAGGGTACTAACTTCCCTAATTTCATGAAAGAGGGTGGAGATTATTCCTTAGGGGGGAACTTAAAGTTTCGGGACCACTTGTATTATTTTCCTCGGAAAATTTTAGCAATACACTCTAATCTCTCTTTTTATTGGGAACAAACGCACACACATAGGGACATTGAATTATAGATTTATATATATATATATATATATATATATATATATATATATATATATGTATATATATATATATATATACACTCTTACAATGTATAAGTAAAATAAGATGAGAAACTTTGTTTATAGTAAATTAGGAACATATTTTGTAAGCAAACACGCGCGCGCACACACACACACACACACCCACACACACACACACACACACACACACACACACACACACACACATATATATATATATATATATATATATATATATATATATATATATATATATATATATTTGTCCCAACACGAATACTTACCTCGAACTACATTCTTAGGAGTCACTGGTGATTTCCTCTCCATCGACCAGAGTTTTGAGTAAGTTACCCCCCCCCCCCCACTCCGCGCTCTAAGTAGCCTTACCCCCGGCATCAAAGAATGTGCCCCGAGGGTAGGATTAAGGTAGGTCGCTTGCTTGCTGGGTCAGCATCCTCATTAAGTTCTCTGGTCGCGAGGCGTTCACAACCCTCGCTCTCGTATCTCTGTCGATCCTTTGTGTGCGTTCTGTGTCCCACGTGTTCCCAGCGTGGCAACTTGCGTTTTTCCAGTGTGCTTTCCCAAGTGTTCCTGTGCGTTCACCTTTCAACCGTGTGCTTACCCAGTGTTTTAATTGATTTCCTTAGTGCTTGTGTCGTGCGTTGTGTACGTTATGGAGCATATTCGCCGTTGTCCTGGGCCTAGAGCCGGGAAATCGTGTGGAGCGTTCCTCTCCAAGCCCGAAGTGGATTCTCACTCCCTTTGTTCCTCCTGTAGGGGAAAAGTTTGCTCGTCAGCAGACACGTGCCCCGAGTGTGTAGACTGGAGCGATATACAGTGGGTTTGCTACGGTACCAAAAAGAGGAAATCAGCGAAACGTTCCCCCAGGAAAATTAGTGTTTCCTCGCCGATACCGTCACCCAGTGAGCAGTCCGACGGGGCCTCGGTTTCGCCATCCCCTACACAGAGTAGGGGACGAGGTAAGTCTAGTGTGGTGGATGAACAAGGCATCCTATCCCAGGACCCCAGTGTTAGTGCAGTGCCAATAGCGGGCCCCTCTAGGGCTAGTGAAGGACCCAGTAGTGCGTCCGGAGAGTCGGTCCTTGTGCTCGGGGGGCACGCTTCCTCCGATGATCCCTTGTGGGGTAGTAACGCGGTCTCAGTGTCACCGCCGCCCTCGTGGGCCTGTGCTTCTGGTTCCTCTTTAGGGGGAGACAACCAGAGGAGAGTTCGACCTTCAGGTAACGATGCCTGCGGTTGGAGGCTCCCGAAGACGCCGGGTAGGTCACCCCTGAGGATGGATGTGACCCGGGATCCCTGGCTCCCGGGCATGGAACGGTTTGAGTCGTTCCCAACCCTCCCCACGGAAGTTCCCGATGACTTCCTCCAACCCTCGACCTCTGGCATTCAACGCCCGAAGAAGTCCCCCGCAGTCCCCGCTACCAGCCGACACGTGGTGAACACAGTGTCGTCTGGCTCATCGGACGTCTATTCCTCGTCAGAGGAAGAGGTCAGGGTGAAACACCGCCGTCGGAGGGAGCGGTCCAGGAGCGAGCGTTCCCGGTCGAGGTCGCGATCTCATTATAGCAGGAAGCGCTCCCGCTCCCCGAGCCGTAAGTATAGGAGAAGTGTATCTCCCGGTGGCGCCTGGATCTACGTATCGTCGCGGGAATCGAAGGTGCTTCGTTCCCCGGACCACCAGTCCAGTGAGCGGTCCCCAAGGCGGCTGCCCTCCAAGCACAGCCTTGACCCTCGCGACCTGGCTCGCAGGAAAGACCTCTCGATAAAGCATAAGTCCTCGAGGCCTCCGGTTCACCCCGCCCAGCGGGGGGAAACGCGCTTCTTACCAGGCAGCCAGGCCGAACCAGCCCAGCTGGTGCGGCCTTCAGGTCAGAAGGAACGGTTCCCGCTGTCGGGTCAGCCCACGGGAACCGCGCCCTCAGCACCCAGAGCCTTCGGGCGTACGAGAGTCCCCGCTGAACCAGCGGTGCCTACACTATCCCGAGCCCCTGGTGCGGTCTTACCCGCAGATGAGGTCCAGTACCTCGGCAGGACGGCGCCCCTGGCCCCGAGGGCTAGGCGTCCAGTCGGCGTGCCCGGTAAACCGGCTCCCCCGCCCCAGGCCGAGACCTCGGCTGATGGGGGGGAGGGCTCCCCGACGGAAGACTCCGCCTACAGGAGAGTGGTTAGCCTGATCAGAAGGCACCACGAAATAGCTGAGCCTGCAGCTACAGATGGAGATTCCTGGAGGTCGAGCCTGCTGAGAATCATGCAAACTCCCTCCCAACCTAAGTCATCCCTGGCACTCCCTCTGGCCCGAGATCTAGTTCTAGGGCAAGAGTAAATTGACAAAGTGGTGGCCAGCAATGCCGAGGCTCCCAAGACCCAGAGTGCCTCTAAATTGCTCCAGGGCCTCAAAGCCCAAGGGAAGGTCTATGTGCCCGAAGGACGTCGCCCAGGTCCTTGTAAAGTGGAGACGGCCGTGGACATTCTGAGTCAAGGCGTCTCAGAGGACAGAGCCTCTTCAGCCCCAGTCTGTTTCTCACCAGCAGAGGCCTCCATGATGGAGGAGATGTCGTGAGACTTGGTTAACGTCTCCTCTTGGCTGGACTGGTGGGCTTCCACGTTGGTGGGTGTTCAAGCCTCCTTCGACCCCGAGGACCCTGATCAGCAAGGCCTCATGAGGGACCTCATTACCTCCGGGGTTAAACCCTCAAGTTCCTAACCTATCAGTCTCTCGCCCTTACAGCCAACTGGGTTCTCCGTAAGCGAGACACTGTTCTTACGAAAGTGTCTCGGAAGGTACCGGACAGGGAGGCGCGAGCAATTCGCAGCCTGCCCCTGTGGGGAGAGTCTCTGTTTCCTCTGAAAGAGCTAGAGACCTTAATGGAAAAGGTCTCGAAAAAGAAGGAGGCCAACGTCACCAGACCGGCAACTTCTAGGAGACCTCCATACAAGAGGTCCGTCTCGGACAGCGCCGCAACGCCCCAAGCCTCTTCCAGCGCTACGAGGAGAGAGGCCCCCTCTTCCTCCTGGTCCTCAACACCGCAACCCTCCCGCAGGGGAGCTGCAGCACCCTCAAGCTCCTTCAGGTCGGGTTACTCCGCTTCTAGGAGAGGCAGATCAGGCCGCCCCTCTAGAAGAAGGTAGAGTGGGAGGCCCCCTATCCCCGCCCAAGCCTCGGGTTGGGGGATGCCTCAGACAACATTGGCAAGCATGGAAGGCTCAAGGGGCAGAGCCTTGGACAGTGTCCGTCCTAAGGGAGGGCTACAGACTCCCGTTCCTGACGAATCCACCCCCTCTTATTCCGGCCAACCGGACGGAATGGCTAGCTCCCAAAGATCCGTTAAAGAGGACCGCCCTTCAAGAGGAGGTATCCTCCATGTTAGAAAAGGGCGCCATGGAAGAAGTTCCTCTCCCAGGGCCAGGTTTCTACAGTCGCCTGTTCCTGGTAGAGAAAGCGACGGGGGGGGGTGGAGATCAGTTATAGATCTGTCAGCTCTCAACAAGTTTGTCAAGAAGACGGACTTCAAGATGGACACTCCAAAGTCAGTCCTGCTGTCCTTGAGGGAGAAAGATTTTATGATGACCGTCGACCTCAAGGACGCATACTTCCAAATTCCGATCCACCCCTCGAGTCGGAAGTTCCTCCGGGTGAAATGGGGTTCCCAGGTCCTGCAATTCAGGACTCTTTGCTTCGGTCTGTCAACAGCGCCCGCCCCAGGTGTTCACGAGAGTCTTCGCGACTGTCTCCGTGTGGGCTCACGAACGAGGCATCCGCCTTATCAGATACCTGGACGACTGGTTGCTCCTTTCCGCCTCAAAGGCCCTCTTGGAGGAACAAGGGAGAAGTCTCCTCCAGTTTTGCAGAGATCTGGGGATTGTCATCAACCCAAAGAAGTCAAATCTATCCCCGTCCACCAGAATGAACTACTTGGGGATGACATTGGACACCATTCAAGGAAAAGTTTTCCCTTCGGAGGACAGGATAAGGAACCTCAGGCACATCATTCAGCCGTTCCTATCAGAACAACCCAGGAGAGCGAAAGACTGGCAGAGGCTGATAGGCCACCTAGTCTCATTGGAGAAACTAGTTCCCCAAGGGAGGATAAAGCTCAGATCCATCCAATGGAATCTCAAGAACCTCTGGTGCCAGACGGACTCACAACAAGTGCTAATTCCAGTCCTTCCAGACACAAGACCCTCCCTGGAATGGTGGCACTGCCAGTCGAACTCCCTCAAGGGGATGCCCTTCGGGACCAGCCCTCCAGAATTACTTCTGTTCACAGACGCCTCCAACCAAGGATGGGGAGCCCATCTCCTCGACGGAACGGAACGAGGTACCTGGTTGGAAGGGGAAAAGCAACTCCACATCAATATCCTGGAGTTGAAAGCAGTCCAGAAGGCGTGCTTACACTTCGCAAGTCTGCTAAAGGGAAACACCGTGGCGTTGATGTGCGACAACGCCACGGTAGTAGCATACATAAAGAAGCAGGGAGGTTTGAAATCGAGGGAGTTGTGCGATCTCACCATAGAGATTCTGAATTGGGCAGAGGAAAATCCCGTGGTGTTGTTAGCAAGGTTCATTCCCGGGAAGAAAAACGTTCTGGCCGACGGCCTCAGCAGAATGGGCCAGATAGTAGGGACAGAGTGGTCCCTTCTCCCAGAAGTAGCCAGGCTCATCATTCAGCGTTGGGGTTCCCCGGTGATGGACCTCTTTGCAATGAAACTCAACGCCCAACTCCCAGTCTATTGCTCCCCTGTACCAGACCCGAAAGCAGCCTTAGAAGACGCCTTTCAGCACAAGTGGGACAATCTGGATGTGTACGCTTTTCCCCCTTTCACGTTGATAAGACAGGTGCTCAACTGAGTAAGGGCCGCCCGAAACCTAAAGATGACTTTGGTAGCGCCCTGGTGGCCGGAGAGGGAGTGGTTCGCAGACCTAAAAGACCTAACGAGTCACCCGCCGTGGCCTCTACCCCCCAGGTCAGACCTTCTGCACCAGCCTCACTTTCTCAAGCTCCACGACAACCCACTCTCCCTTCGTCTTCACGCCTGGAGACTATCCAGCGGCTCCTGAAGAAGGAAGGTTATTCTCCCTCCACAGCTAAGAGAATGTCTCTATACCTGAGAAAGTCGTCAGCCGCGATATACCAGGCAAAATGGGCCTCCTTCACGAAGTGGTGCTCTGAGAGGCACATTAGACCTCTTAAGGCCTCTGTCCCAGACATAGCAGATTTTCTGGTGTTTCTTAGGGACAAAGTAGGAATGTCAATTCCATACATAAAAGGGGTTCAGGCTGCCTTAGGCCAAGTCTTCCTCCTGAAGGGCATCGACCTGGGGGCCTCGAGACACATAGCGATGCTTGTCAAAAGCTTCGAGCAGTCTTGCCCCCCTCCGGCGAGAAGGGTGCCCCAGTGGGACTTAGCCAAGGTCCTGAAGATGCTGTGTCGTCCCCCCTTTGAACCCTTGAAGGATATCATAGACAAAGATCTCACCCTCAAGGCCGTCTTCTTGCTGGCCTTGGCGTCCGCTAAGAGAGTGGGAGAGATCCATGGACTGTCATACGATGTCTCTCACTCAAAGGGGGGGAAAGAAGTATCCTTCAAGTTCGTGCCTTCTTTTGTGGCCAAGACTCAGAACCCAGCAGTCTGGGACCCGAGGTTTGAAGGTTTCTCAATTCCTGCCATCCCTAAGACAGGTAATGCAGAAGACTTAAAATTGTGCCCAGTGCGAACAATTAGGAAATACCTGGAAAGGACAGCGCATCTCCGACCAGGCATCAAGAGCCTCTTCGTTTCCACAGGTATTAATAAGAAACAAGTTTCCAAAAACACCATCTCCTTCTGGTTGAGACAGGTTATCGCCAGAACCTACAAGGAGGATGGCATGGCAGTGCCAGGCACTCCCAGACCTCATGACATCAGGGGACTGAGCACCTCCTTAGCCTTTGAGAAAAACATGGCAGTAGGGCAAATCCTGCGAGCAGGTACTTGGTCGAACCAGTCAACCTTTACTGCCCACTACCTCAAGGACTACTCAAGAAAATCCTTGGACGGGTTCTCCATTGGAACAGTCATCTCCGCCCTCCAAGCGGTGTAACGGTAAAACCCCAGGCGCATTCAAGACTAGCGACCGGTAGGCACAAGTGCGGTTTCCTACCTCCTACCCAGTTGCTTACTTGCCTCTTCGGGGAGTACCGTCTGTTCCCAGAAAATAACACATTCTTCACGGCTACGCTTCGAGAAGGAACGTCAAAAGAAGTTTTTCAAAGGGTGAGTACTTAGACACTAACGTGAATTTTTGTGTAGTTACCCTCGCTTCCGCTCTCTAGTAGGTCCCGTTATCCAGAGGCCTTTTGGCCTCCACGGCCGGGTCAGTGGGTCAGAATAGCACTCCCTCCTCCTAAAGTGTAAGTCTCCTAAGAAAGTAGTTCGAGGTAAGTATTCGTGTTGGAACAAATAAAAAATTTTAAGTAATTTTTATTTTTCCTAATATACTTACCGAGAACTACTTTCGGGTAATGGCCCTCCCTTCCTTCCCCGAGTGCCTCTCTTCCCTTGCTAGCATTATGCTAATTCAATAGAACTTAATGAGGATGCTGACCCAGCAAGCAAGCGACCTACCTTAATCCTACCCTCGGGGCACATTCCTTGATGCCGGGGGTAAGGCTACTTAGAGCGCGGAGTGGGGGGGTAACTTACTCAAATCTCTGGTCGATGGAGAGGAGATCACCAGTGACTCCTAAGAAAGTAGTTCTCGGTAAGTATGTTAGGAAAAATAAAAATTACTTAAAATTTTTTTTTATATATATATATATATATATATATATATATATATATATATATATATATATATATATATATATATATATATATATATATATACACTAGCAGAGATACCCGGCGATTTTTGTAAGTTATAATTGTAATAATTCATTCTGAACCACCCTTCTTTACTCCTATGCACTCTTACCGCCCAATATCAAATTTGTGGAAAATTTAACTGTGAAGATGAAACATTTCTTATGTTAAGGTGGAGATGATATTTGTAACAAAGATAACCTTACTTTCCTCCCACCACAACAAAATACAGGAGGTTCATTTTTCCATTCCATTTTTTGTGTCATCAAGTCAATTTTTATTATCTCTTCTGTTTCATGCCGATGTCTTGGGTCATAGGTGAAGGTACCATGATGCCATTGTTTTGCATTAAACAGGTGTGCTCTAACTTCTGCATATTTGACTGTTCTTTTCTTCTTCTTATATTTGTTGGTTTTACTGAGCAATCATTCTCTGTTTGTTAGTCTGAAGTCGAGTTATTCTTTTATATCTTTTTCCTGGTTTCTTACTGTGGCAATTCTTTTTGATTATTTTCGTGGCGAGAATTTCTTTGGTCTTCGTCTTCTTCAAGAGTAGCTGCCATTCTGCTGGCATTAATGTTCCTTATATCTGAATTTTTAAGAGGGTGAGGACTCTGCCCAGCCCCCATAGTTTTCTTAAGGGGCACTTAGAGATTTCAGACTACCGCCATTGCCTTTCTCAGAAATATTTGCATACCAAAGTTTTAGATTTTACATAGATTTGTATTTACTTGAGTTTTAAAGTGGGTGCGATTCTGCCTACCAGAGCTCCCTTAAGGAGGTACTTAGTGATTTAGGACCACCTCCATTGACTTCCTCTGAGAATTTTACAAAAGAATACACTTTTAGTTTGCATGTAGAATTGGATAGGCCTATATCTGAAGTTTTAAGAGGGTGGGGGATTTTGGCCCCATAGCTCCCTTATGGGGATACCTAGAGAATCTCGGCCACTTGCATTATCATCCTCGGAAAACTTTACATTCGAATACACATTTAGTATTCATGTAGATTCTCAAACCTCTTTTTCCAAGAAACACACAGACAGACATTGCCTCTTTATACATATATATATATATATATATATATATATATATATATATATATATATATATATATATATATATATATATATATATATATATATAAATTCCCTTGCTCCAGAGAACACACACACAGACATTGCCTCTTTTTATATATATATATATATATATATATATATATATATATATATATACATATATATATATATATATATATATATATATATATATATATATATATATATATATACATATTCTCTTGTTCCAGAGAACACACACACAGACGTTGCCTCTTTATATATATATATATATATATATATATGAACCTCTTTATGGGTGGCATCATTTTGCAGAAAACTTAAAAAGTATAAAAATTACATAAGACTCAATCATTAGATATTCTGTGAATTTTTGTAAATTTTATCACAAGGAAAACGAGTCAGTGTAGGCTGTGTGTGTGGAGGGGGGGCGACCCCCAAAGGACGCCCTTTTTTGGGAAAAATTACCGCATAAATATAGTCCAAAATAATCTCCTATGTTCATACAATCTTTATGTCGAAATTCATTGCAATTTATTCATTATTATTGAAAGCTGTTTTAGGGGGTCTGTAATTATAGGGCCCGTAGCCTCTCCCTCCCCCCCCCCCCCCCCAAGTGAATCTTAATCAAAATGAAAATAGTGGCATTTGGTTTTTCGATGATAATTCCATAAGATTCGAACATTAACTATTTTGTAAGTACATATCTATGCCGAGTTTCATTGTAATTGTATCATTATTATTGAATACAGTTTATGGAGTCTATATTTATGGGCCCCGTAGACTCCCAAGGTGGATCTTGATCATGATGGAAAAAGCGGCATTAGCTTTCTCCA
>NC_090754.1:16375464-16390464 GCF_036898095.1 Palaemon carinicauda
ACATGCAGTATATATATATATATATATATATATATATATATATATATATATATATGTTTGTATATATATATATATATATATATATATATATTCATATATATATATATATATATTTGTGTGTGTGTGTGTGTGTGTGTTTGTATGTGCGCGTGTGTATGTGTGTGAGTTGAAGATGAAAATGGAGATATCTTAATTGAGGAAGAGAAGAGAGAAAGGATATTTCTTCACATCTATCAAATACAAAATGAGCCTGAAGTATTGGAAAATGTTCCTCCGGTAGAAAGACCGATATCAAACATCAGAGAAAGTGAAGTAAAGATGCTTTAAAGTAATTATAAGTAAGTAAAGCTTTAGGGAAGTCAAATGTATCAAGAGAAATTATTTAGGCATTAGGAAATTTAGACGAAGAGAGTGTGCACATATTGTCGGAAAAGATTTAGTGTGTACAGAAAATGCCAAGGGACTGGAAGATATTAACGTGTTTGAATTGTATAAAACATAAAGAAGACGATTGTTAATTTGTGGGAACTATAGAGTAATAAAGCTTTTGAACTTGTATTAATGGAAAGAATAATAGAAGGAAGGTCGAGACACTTGATAAATGTACATGGGTAGCAGTTTATGGTTATAAAAAGAGAGAGGACAGTGGATGCTATTCTTATCTGAAGAAAAGTCCATAAAAAGTAGCTACAAAGAAACTGTTAAGTTTACAAGTGTTTTGTGGATCGTGAAAAGATATGAGACAGGATACCAAGAAGATTACTCAGTTGGTTTTGAGAAAGAGAGGAGTACCAAAGAACTTTGTAAGGTGAATGAGGATGGTATATGAGGGGGCCAAATATGGGGAGACTTAGGAATTCCATGAGGAGGTTGGCCTCCATCAGAAATGGGCTTCGAGCCAATTATGGTTCCTCGTCATTATAGACACTTTGTCATCAGAATTAAGGAACAATGAAGAATTTTGAAAACAGATATGCGCTAGTCATTTAGTCTTTAAAGCAGAGAAAGAAGAACTGCAAGAAAGGCTTTTAGCAAAGGAGGAAGCCCTAGAAAGGAAAGGAATGAAGGTGAGCATTGGAAATGCAGAGCTAATGATTAGTAGTAGAAGTAAACATTTATGTGAAAGATGTTCCCGTACCAAAACAGAACAATAAGTTCAACTATTTTCGGTTAATAATAACAAAGGAGAGAATCACTGATAAATCAGTGAGACAGAGAGAGAAATGAACTTGAAAAAAGTGAGAAAAGTAACTTGAGTTGTTTTAAACAAAAAAAATTGCCATTAAGGTTAAAAGATAATATTTATAGGATTGTTAATAGGCCCTTGAGCACTTAAGAAGAAAGAGGAGGGACTGTTGGTAAGAGTCGCGATAAGGATGGTGAAATGGATTGCTGGAATATCACTACTGGACAGGCAGGAAAGTGAAGATATAAGAGAATGTGTGGCATAATTGATGTGAAGGAGAAGGCTATTGGAAGCTCATCTAAGATACTATGGGCATTCAATAAGGGTGGATCTGTAACCAATCAAGATATATAAAAACATGCCAGTGATGGGAGGTGGAGTATCGGGCGTCAGCTGATCAGATAGCAGGTTGGACAAGGCACCAGCCACCCGTTGAGATACTACCGCTGAAGAGTTATTGGATCCTTTGACTGACAGTACTACATTGGATCCTTTTCTCTGGTTACTGCTCATTACATCTTTGCCGATACATACACAGTATAGTCTGCCCCATTCCTTACACATTCTCAGGATGCCTGAAAACTTTAAATCATTCATTCATTACACATTCTCCTCTTTCCTCATACACTTGACAACAATGAAATTATCAAAAAAAATTCTTCTCTCAGGAGGTTAACTACTGCTCTGTAATTGCTCAGTGGCTACTTTCCTCTTGTTAAGGGCAGAAGAGACTCTTTAGCTATGGTAAGCAGCTCTTTTGGGAGAAGGACACTCCAAAATCAAACCTTTGCTCTCTAGTCTCGGGTAGTGCCATGGTCTTCCACTGTCTTGGGTTAGAGATCTCTTGCTTGAAGGTACACTTGGGCACACTATTCTATATCGTTTCTCTCCCTCTTATTTTGAAGTTTTTATCCTCTTGTTATTTTCAAGTTTTTATAGTTTATATATGAAAGATTTATTTTGGTGTTCTTATTGTTCTTAAACTTCTCTTGTGGTTTTCCATATCTCTTTCATCACTGGGCTATTTTCCCTCTGGGAGCCCTTGGGCTTATAGCATCTTGTATTTCCAACTAGGGTTGTAGCTTAGCAAATAATAATAATAATAATAATAATAATAATAATAATAATAATAATAATGTGATGAGCAGTGATATGAGTGAGGTGGGACAAGGGGAAGAAGTTGCAAGGAATATAAACATGTGGATATAGTTGACACAAGCGGCCCACCCTACTATACAATAAGACTAATGAGATCAAAAGTACAAAAAGAATACATATATATGCATATATATATGTATATATATATATATATATATATATATATATATATATATGCATATGTATATATATATATATATATATATATATATATATATATATATATATATATATATATATATATATATATATATATATATATATCATTGGACAAACTGCAACCAAGGAAATTTTTTGCGGATTATAAATAGAGAATTAAAGAAAAATCTATTACAAAAACAAATGATCATATTAGAATAAATAACTATAATAAAAAGAACCTATTTCAACATGCTCAACCAAGTTTAAGGTTTTGAAGGTCAACTGATTCAACTATTCATTTAGGAAAACCATTCTCGAATGCTGTCCAGTATTCACCTTTATGAAAGAGAAGGCCAGACTGTAAGCCTAATGCTGTGAGGTGGATAGGGATGTCTGGTAAGGCTGAATGCAACGGATAGTCAGAATTATGAGAATATCATTAAGCTGAGCAACGAGCTGTTTGAACGAGGCTGGCGGAGATTAAGAATTTTAATAGACCCCAAGTTTTCGTCCAATAAGTTAAGATGAGGAGAGTCAGACAGTGAATTCTACATAAGAGAACAATATTTAAAACCAGGAAGAATAGATTAATTAAAAACATAATCTCAAGACAGGCACGTCTCCGATAATCTTGACAAAATCTTAATATTTACTTTGTACAATTTTATTACACAAATCAGTTACATTTTTCGAATGAAAATTTGCAACGGATATTCTGACCTAAATTATCAAATAAGCTGTTTTTAGTGGCAGAAACAATGTCGTTACGCTATCATATATATATATATATATATATATATATATATATATATATATATATATATATATATATATACATATATATAAATATATATTATACATATTTATTCATATATATACATATATATATATATAATATATATGTGTATATATATATATATATATATATATATATATATATATATATATATATATATATAATGTATATAAATATATACTGTATATAGAAAGAAAATTAAATAACAATTTAACGAAATCCTTCTTAAAGACAAAATCATGTTATCTTTACGACAACTGTTAGAAACCGCAAGGCACAGCTGTTTTGTCTCCTGGCTGGATGTCTTGCAAGGCCAAGAGGATTATTGTACCTCATCCCTTAAGTCAAGGAAACCCAGGGCTTTGCAAGGATGATTCGGAGAAGAAATGTCTCTGGAGTTTATTTAAGAGACTCTTTTTACTTGGAAGAAAATCCGTGATCTAGCAAAGGTAGGGGAAAGATCTTACTTAAAAAGAAAAAGAAAAAGAGGAAGAAAAATTGCATGAGGCCATCACACTTTCGGAGAGATGGAGAAGAATAGTAACTAAGATTTTATTAAAAGTAAGGAAACTGGAAAGGATAAAACCGCGCAAGGTAAAGTGAACTTTCTGGTTTGATGCAAATTTTTCTCAGCAACTTTCCGATCGACTTGAATTCACACTTTGTTTCCAAAACTCTTTTCGTGTTCTGTCCTTCAGTTGCGACTTGATCGAGCCGTGATAGCTGGTGGTGAGCTAACGAAACATTAGCATACTAGATTACTTATTCTTTCTGGAACTCTTCACAATTCTTAGTCCTAACTAATTTTGACTGGCTTAAAATGAAAACGTCTACCAATTGCAAGCAGAGAAAATCCTTCGCATCAAATGGTCCATCCATCCAGGGAGAAGCCGACTCCAATATTAATAATAAACTTGAAACTATTTATATTTATCCTTATCCGTGGATTCTTTCGTTTTTATTCAATTGAATAAATTACTAAAAAAAAAGTAACCATAATCTTATTGGACATCAATATTACCATCGTAATTCCAAGTAAACTTGTTTAATTTCTTTGTTTCTGTATTCTCTGCTAACTTTCTTAAAATACATACAAAGTTTAATCAATATGTTGCTAACCCATACCTTACTACCAAGTTAATGATTTTCTAATAAGATAAGCATTTATTCAAAGAGAAACTATCTTCAACAGGACTATATAATCTTAAACTTTTTTTTTTTTTTTTTTTTTTTTTTTTTTTTTTTTTTTTTTTTTTTTTTTTTTTTTTAAATTGAAAACCCAATCTAGAAATCTCGTTTACTTTTCAAAGGAGAACGAAGCAGTTTTTCTTCTCCTTCAATAAATAGAAAACTAGGGATTTAATTATTTCCTTTGACCATTAATAGGAAATCGGACCTCATGCGAAGCTGATCAAAGACAAGCTGATTAGAAGGGGACCAGCGCTCGTCTGATCACAGTCCGAATTTAATAGGATCTATCATTAGCTTTGCACGATCGATTGGGACCAAGAAAACATGTCGCCACCTCTGACTCATTTTTCTCATCTTTTCCTTATTGATTCCGCAGGAAATTACAAAACCAGAATCAGCCAGGCATTTTGACTCATCGGAGACGGACAGGGAAAATTATGTTTATGATTTTCTAATTTCAGTAATACACAAATCCTTTTATGTGTGCTTACACTAAGAATCAATTTAGAGGGGTCTTTAACCAGAATAGAGGTCGTTATTTCGCTAACCGTTTAGGTGTTTGTAAGGTTGAACTCGACCCTGACTCAAACAAAAATTTATGAACAATTATTTGTTCATCAAGCTTTATTCTTAGAGTGACTAAATATACTTAAAAGAATGCTAAAAACTAATGAAAAGATGAATAATACCCGTCTCCAAATTAAATATTTATTATGAATAAATTAATAAAACAAGTAAACAAAAAGATTTCACAAAACCATTAGAAAAAATGTAAATATCCATATATACACACAAAAAAGGAATATTTCTTAACTGCCAAAAAGATTTTTGGGCCCATAGAGATCATAATCTGAACTAAGAGGATAAGAAAAAAATAATAATAATTTTTTGCCCAAAACATTTAGCATTATTTCCCGATTTTGTTGGCTAATTAAATGAAATAGATAATGGGTACATTTTCTATAGAATAAGGTAATTTTTTTGTAAAAAAAAAAAAAAAAAGTGTTCTAAGATGTGATTTACTGTTACATCAAGGGCCTAATCTAAAACTCCTTTTTGACAGCCTAGTATCACCATGAAAATTTCATATAAAAATCATTGTATCTGTTATGGAATATGATATTTCTGCAGGAAAATATATCAAAATATCACAGATTCTATATAGAACATGAATATATAGAGCTATGCTAGCTTACCTTATGGTTATGCTAATGAAATGGCCCCAGACCTCACCAACTCCTACTGCCAAATCTACCACCTGAAATGGAGAAGGTTATGACAATTTCAGCATGTTATTTACCTATCTAATTATTCGTAGATTTGTAGAAAACCTTTATGTTGGTTTGCTGAATGTATGAAAATTGTTTTGCAACTATGTTGTGGTAGATAGCCCATGCTCCCAGCACCATATCTCTTGGTGACTGGCACTGAGGCCTATTGAAAAGGGAGTCAATTTTTGCCCCACGATCAAAAGGAGGACACCAAGTGCTTCATTCTGTGAATCACTGTGTGTCGAAGGACCAATCTCTAATTAACCATAGAGATGCCGGTAATAGAGAGGTTTTCACTTGGAGGGTTTCCAGATTAGAATGTCATTATTTTGTTAGGGCAGAAATACACACAGTGATTTATACATTAAGATAGATCTTATTAAACAATGTTTAACACATAAAAACAGCAAAATGGTGCGATACACAAGTTACTTAATTAAATGATTATGACAGAATAAAATTTAAAGTCTGCTACCCGTATCCAAACACACAAGGTTGATTGGCTGCTCTTCTTCTGGATAAAGGTGTTTCTCGTGTCAAAGCGGTTCTGCCTTGGTAGGCGTGATTTAGGTCCATCTATGGTTTTGGGGGCAGACATCTTCGGGGGTGGCGTCTTCTGTCCCAGCTCAGGAGGAGTGAGGCTACAAGGTCTGCCTAGGGATGTGTCCATTGGCTACGGCAAACAAAATGGCGTCCTGTCTGAAATGAGTGAACACAATTGGGTAGAAATGGCAAAAGAGGGTGGTTCTAAGATTCAAAACTACAGGATGATAAAAATTAGGTTGAAAAAATGCAGCTGTTAAATTAATGTTAATCTGTATAAAAAGAAGAAAGCTTTAAGGATGATGTCTAATCTCTGTACTCGAGGTCTTTAATAATCTGGGATGGGCAGGGTTCAGGGCAACAAAATTAAAAGAAAAATAATCTGTATCAAAGAGTTTGGCTCTTGGCTGGATGAGTTTCACATCTCGAAGAGGTTAGGAGTTTTATCTAATTATAAGTGGGTGGTCCGAGTAAACGAGTTGATAATCCATAGAGTAGAGGTTTAGCTGAATACATGTTTTCAGGGCTGTCAAACTGCATATGCCTAAGGCTAAACACCTGGGATATGTTAAGAAAAAGTTTAAGTAAAAAATGGTCACTTTGCGACACAGTACGCTGTGCTCTCAGACTTATTAATCTCCCTCGGGATTTCAAGAGTCAGGAGTCGTACGAGAAAGCAATCTATTTTAGCCATACAAACATTGATTTCAAAGTGCAACTTCCCCAAAGATTGAGGGATTGAATAATATAATGCGGGTAATCGTTATAATGAGAAAGAATATAATTTCGATAGTATGACACTTATTCTAAGGTTAATAATTACATGTAGATAACTATGTTTGAGCATTCATGGTTGATTAATTCAATGCCTATCATGTGAAAATTCACCATTTCTAGAATTTTTTGAAATCCCTGTAGGATTTTGAACATATAATATCAAAATTTTAAACCAAAGAATTAATTAGAAAAGGAAATAAATTCGAAAAACTCAAAACATTAAAAATGTGTTTGTAAAAATGAGTATTCATTTTGTAGAAATCAGAATTATAGTATTTATGCAAAGAGGTAGTAGTAAAGAAAGTTCAATTGTGTCACTTACCTACAATAATCATAAAGTAGTTTCATGCTACAGGCAAACAGGCTTCCCACACCTCAAACAAGCAGTATTTGTCTTGTGACCATCCTTTGGTGGGCAGTTTTCGCAGCGTATCCTTTTCAACAGCTAGATGTGGTCAACACCTTGCGAAGACCTTGGGTCGATCTTGATCAGTTTGAATGTTGCCGTCATGACAGTACGAAATCCCTTCAACAAGTTGATTGATGTGTAAAACTGTTGTTCTACTATGGGAACACGTAAATCAGTGACGATAGTTATATTCAACATCCCAGAAAAGAGACATAGTGCTCAGCGTGGTTTGTTACTAAAACAGTTTAATGTAGAACTTATCTGATCGAATGTGTCTACCCCCGACTTCACCAGGTTGTAAATCATCTAGATGTCCATCTCATACTTTTCCATCTCGAAGGGATGATGATGCAAGGAACTCAAAAGCAACCATCTTCGTCCTGATAATTTCCCCTTCGTATTTGTAAATCTTTTTCTGATGTATATGAGGTACTTGAATCAATAATGATAATAATAACAATGATAAAACCATGCATAAATGAATTTCAAGTACTTCATATACATAAGAAAAAGATTTACAAATACGAAGGTTAAATTATCAGACAATTGAATATCAAATAGTATTTTATAGATAGATAGATATATTATATCTTATACATAAATATCATAAAATTTCCATTTCCTTATTCCTTTATAAGATCACAATACATAAAAAGAAACAATTATATATAAAAAAAAATCAAAATCTAGGTTTGTTGATGTAGATACTGAAAGAAACATGCTGTTTGCCCACGATGATATGATGAATTTGAATGTAGTTCCTCCAACAATTTGCCGTCCCATGAATTAACATTTTCCTTATGGAAGCGAGGCGGTTCTCCTTCCCCCTCTCTGCTCTGGTGACCAAATCGTCGAAGTGTAGACTTTCACCAAGAGGGCAAAACGACACGCGCTAATGATACTTGTGACATGTCACACGTGGTCCTATGGTTGTCGCTCTTTACTGATGACATACTGAAAGTTTCAATGAAGGCCTTCAGTTCCTTCAACTCCAAGTCGCCAAGGGCAACATTGCCCTTCTGATGGTAGCACATCCTCAGAAGAGCAAGGGGATCATTGGAACAGAGGACAATCTCTGCCAGCATCCAGTCGTCCATAAAGAGACTGAAAATGATAGACACTTTTCTTGCCCACATCGTGGCAGAGATGGGACCTCAGGGATTAATCCATTGTGTAAACATGTGTGGGAGATCAGGGTTAGGGTCTTTGTGCTAACAAGTACTATCACGGCCTTGAACCACATACTCTTCTACACATTGAATTTGAGTCCCGTATGCTGACTGGAGTTTACCCCTCCTCCTCTTCTTACTCCTCACCTCCCCTGAGGTAAGACAGTCAGATGCTGGTGGCTGGGGGCATGAGGTTGACGCTGTAGGTCAGGGTGGTCCAACTACTGGCCCACGGGCCACCCGCCGGTTGACTGTTTGTGACCCATGATCGCTTGTATTACAAATCAGATATAAATGACACCAACCAGTTACTCTTATTCAACCATACTGTAGATGATGACTCCGTGGTACATGAAGAGATGGTTAAGAGACGCAGATATTATGTTGATTTTATCATGCTGCACTGCATTATCCACCAAGAAATATCATGGGGCAAAGTATTACAAATGAGTGATGTCTCGCAGTGTGGTCAGGATAGTGAATTTAATCAGAGGTGGTAGTAAGTCCAGACGACACAGAAAATTTATATCTTTCCTTGAAGAAGTGAACGCAGGATTAGTGATATACTCCTGAACTCAATCATCAGGTGGCTTAATGCTAGAAAAATGCTCCAGAATTTTTTTCTTCGGGAAGATATTCTTTCCTTTCTTTAAAATGAACAGCTTGACAATACAGAATTGTTTGAAACACACACACACAGACACAAACACAAACACAAACACACACACAGACACACACACACACACACACATATATATATATATATATATATATACATTATTACTAGCTAAGCTACAACCCTAGTTGGAAAAGCGGCATGCTATAAGCCCAGAGACTCCAACAGGGAAAATAGCCCAGTGAGGAAAGGAAAAAAGGAAAATAGAATATTTCAAGAAGAGTAACAACATTAAAATAAATATCTCCTATATAAACTATAAAATCTTTAACAAAACAAGTGTAAGAGAAATAAGATAGAATAGTGTGCTCGAGTGTACCCTCAAGCAAGAGAACTCTAACCCATAATAGTGGAGCACCATGGTACAAAAGCTATGGCACGACCCAAGACTAGATAACAATAGTTTGATTTTGGAGTGTCCTTCTCCTAGAAGAGCTGCTTACCATAGCTCAAGAGTCTCTTCTACCCTTAGCAAGAAGAAAGTGGCCACTGAACAATTTGTGCAGGAACCCCTTGAGTGAAGAAGAATTGTTTGATAATCTGTGTTGTCAGGTGTATGAGGACAGAGGAGAAGATGTAAAGAATAGGCCAGACTATTCAATGTGGATGTGTGTAGGCAAAGGGAGAATGAACCGTAACCTGAGAGAAGGATCCAATGTAGTACCATCTGACCAGTCAAAAGACCTCATACTCTCTAGCGGTAGTATCTCAACGGGTCGTAGCTAGTCCACTACTGGACAACGTCCTCATGCATGTTCTACTCACGTTTAAACCCGTAAATTTTCTTGGCTGGTCAATCCATTGTCTTGTATTACTTGCACTGCTTATTTACAATCGCTAGGGATCCATTCTGCTATTCTTAATATCCATTTATTTTTCTTACATGTTGTTAGAATACACTCTACTTGTTTTGCTCTCACATCTATGTTGTTGTTTTTTTCGGTCACTTAGTGTTATTCCCGTAATTATTCTTCCGATAGCTCTTTGAGCTGTAACTAGCGTATGTTTTAAGGCTTTAGTCTGACTTCAAGCTTCTGATGCAAGAGTTGAATTTACGTCGGACTTTTACAAAGATCAGCATGAACTTGACCTTACGTTTACCGAAGACATCATCATCATTAGTGCAATCTCTCTCTCTCTCTCTCTCTCTCTCTCTCTCTCTCTCTCTCTCTCTCTCTCTCTCTCTCTCTCAGACGTATCTTACAAAGCCAAGCGGATGAGGTGACATCCTCCTTTAGGTCATCCTCAGGAGTTTCTCTAATTGAAAATCAAAGGAACTTTCCATGTGAAGTCGAAGGTCGAGGATCCTTCTTTCATAGCAGGAAATACAATGGAAGTCCTAAGAGACTTTTCCTTCGATTTCGAACGGAAAAGAAGAATAGGAAAAAACAGACCAAACAAAAACGACTCAGTCAAAACAACTTCCAAATTCTCTCCCACGAATCGACAGGAAATCCTTAATATAATTCTGTCATACTTTTGGAGGTTGACTTATCATAGGACCTCCTAATTGTTTAAATCCCACTCATGAGCGGGAGGAACGGGAGTCACAAATCTGCAATGTTTCCCTCTCCACCCGAGCCAAGACTAGGGAGGACCTAGACCAGTATACTGACTGAACTCAAGACAATCAGAATATCCGTCTCACTAGACTACCACATCCCCCTCTGGAAAGGTCATCATCTCATTGTAGGTGACCATTAAAAGAATATCTATGTACAAAAGGCAAGAATTATACGAAAAGAAACTCATGTCTCATCACTACATTGAAAAGGAGATGACGGACAATTTTTATATTAAATGTGTTCTTTAGATTTTAATTATATATCAGTTCTAAAATGAAACTCCCAAATGTTGACAAAATTACCAAGCCTTGATGGCCTATTTCTCATTCAAAAGAGATCTTAGAATTTTTCTCTCCATTTAATAAATGAAATATGGAGAATTTAATGATTTCCTTTGAACATTGATTGAGAATCCGACCTCAGGTGACTATCAGAGATCAAATGATTAGAAAGGCTTTTCGTCTTTCCATCTCCCCATTTCATTCACTTTTATTCATTTTTTTTCCTCTCCCCTCTTTTCCGTAATGTTCTTTTCTTCTTGCTCATCGTCATTCAATTACAAGTGTTTTAGACAAAGAAAAAGGAAAATGTAAATTCAAGAAATATGATCATTTGCTATGAGAGAGAGAGAGAGAGAGAGAGAGAGAGAGAGAGAGAGAGAGAGAGAGAGAGAGAGAGAGAGAGAGAGAGGTGGATTTAAATAGAATTATGAATGATAAACTTCAAGTATCTTTGAACATATACGGGTATAGACAGACAGACTGATAGACACACAGAGATACACACCTGTAATTTGGATATCCAACTTTCTTACTTTCCTTTTATAATCTTGGACAGTTCGTTTTTGACCGCCATGGAGACCAGACGTGGATTAACGACCACCAGCGAGCCGCTTCCCTTCGTGGTAGCATGTGAACCCAATAAGGAAAGTAGTGATATCCCCATTGAAGAAAGTGGTACAGTACTCAATGATATAACCGTCGGTACTAGCGAAGATCAGTTCACTGACAACAATGAGGGAGATAATGGAACTAAAAACGTGGAATTCGAACAATATAGAACTGGAAGGCAGAAGAAACTCAATTGAAACAAAGAGAACAGAGAACAAAGAACTGCATCGAGTGAAAGAAATGATAATAGTGAGGAAACACTTGAAGGTCCCATGCTCATCTACGTCCCAGAAAACTTTAAAGGGACAGAAAGAGATAGGATAAGATGGGTAAACTCAGCCATGGATAATGGTTACAGAATATCAATTCGAAAGGAAGCACGAGGCACCATTGTGACCATAAGGGAGGAAGAAATAGCCAAAAAACTCTCAACCACAGGCTTTGAGGGAGTTGTATTAGTTAGAGCAAGGACAGAATGTAGCAGTAAGAATTGCTAACCAGTGAGACACCGCTAATGACTCCTACACAACAGGATGTACACGAAACAAACATAGAGATGAAAGCAGTGGAAACAGAAATGTCAGAATCCCTCAATGAATAAAATTGGGGAAAAAATGAGGGAATGGACATACAATGCATGGAAACATAGCCCGGCTGTCTTAAAAAAACAGTGAAGTTTTATAAGTATTCTGTTAGAAAGCTAATTCAAGAACAAAAAACATACAGCTAGATTTCATAATCAAATCGTATACAATGACAAAAATCTGTGACAGCTGGCTGGCCAAATACATAGGTGATGATCAAGGAGCACTAACAAAACCAAGCAAATCCAAGATGCAAAATGTGTACGTTCCTGGCGAAGCAATTATACTTTATCACAAGGAAATTGACAAAGAAACACAAACAATACTGACAATGGATAGAGGACCTGAATAACAGGGATGAAGGTTGGAACAGTGCAATAGACAAATACCTAGGAACAATACATTGTTCTCTCTCATAGATATCGAAGTAAGGGTACCCACCACCCCTGTATGAGGAAACAGAATAGACCATGTACTTACAAACTCCCCATATACTGATCACAAGACATGGAGAGCTGTAACTCTGATGTCAGACCACTATGGTATAAGATGTGATGTCAACATGCCTGTTAGAAGCGAGGGAGAAGCAGAACAGGGTGTCTCACAAGAGATCAACATACCAGCATAGAAAGCAGCAAGAGTGAAAATAGATATTGATAAATGGTATACCTCATACATCCCAGAAGGCAATGACATGTTCAATTAGGACATAATTTCGACACTAATGAAGGCAATCAGAGATTAGAAAAGTATGGGTAATCGAACAGCCATAACTGTAGCAAAGAGGTGGTATAACTCCAACAGTGCCCTCAGGAGAGGAAAGAAGCAGTATGTTAAGTTGAGGAAAAGATACTTCGATCACCCTTCCAGTGAAAATAGAAAACACTCCAAAGGATGGGAAAGCAACTAAAATCAATCATGGTTAACTCTGAAGAGAGACACTGGGAAACCATGTTAGAAACCATTAACGAGAGGACCCGACAGGCCATAGTGTACAAAAAGATAGCATAAGTTGCATGAAAACCCAACAAAAAAGCGCCACTAGACATCAACCCAAAGGGAAAAGGGGAGGAACTCGCAACTAAATGGGCTACAGCAGCAAGCAGCGAGAATCTGCTCACTCCAGTCAGATGTATGTTGGCAAACAGAAGAAGGAGCAGAAAACATGGGAACATGAAAGCACTCAGCATGAGAGGGGCGTTGAATTGCATTCCAAGAGCAGAGGAAGAATTCTGGAGAGCAAAGAAAAGGAGAAAATCAACATCTCTGTGGATGGACGGAGTCCCATATGATGTCAGTAACTTCCTAACAACCATCAAGGGAAACCCTGTCCTACGCCTATTCAACATGATATGAGCTGGACGGGGCATACCCAAGGCATGGAAGAAGGCCATTATAATTTCTATCACAGAACCAGGAAAGCCACGGGAGTTTGGCCTATCTCCCTCACATCATGTCTCTTTAAGTACTTTGAAAGAATTGTTCTGAGCAGACTAAACTATTGCCTATGGGGTAAACTAAACAAAGACATGTATGGTTTCATAAAAGAAAAGAGCACCCAGTTCTACACACATACATAGGGTCGTGACAGGACCAAACACAATCACAAAAATATTCAACGACCTGAAAGGGGAATCGACAGAGAAAACCATGAGATCATCATCAGCAAACTGGCAAACCACATAAGCGGTACCCTGCGACATATCATCAAACATTACCTAGTATACAGGCAGTGCGCAGTCAAGATTCAGGGACAGATGTCATCGTGGAAGAAACTAGAGCTAGTGACTCCCCAGGGTGGTGTACTATCACCAACGTTATTTAATGTGCTTATGAGCATTATAGACAGGATGCAAGTAAAGGGGATGACAAAGAGTATATATGCAGATGACATAGTACTGAAAGCTTGAACTAAACGAGTAAACAATGTGTTGGCCTCATCATCTCAACTTATAACACAAAGATCATCAGAGGAAAAGGAAAAGTGGACTGCAACTTCAGAATACACAGACACAAAATAGAACAAGTTGACTCCTACAAGTACATTGGCGGGATTATAACTAAGACAACCAAACTTATACAAGAGAGAGCAAGAATCAAGAGCGTGTGTAGCCTAAGGACCAAGACACTAGCAACGTTAGCAAGAGGGGCTGGTATTTTGGGTCAACTGTTGCAATACTGATAAGAATCTACATCTCAATGATAAGATCTATCATCACCCAGAGGCAGGCTAAAATATTAGAGAGCATACAGCTGAAGGCAATCAGAATTATCTGTGGAAGCCCAGTGTGTGTTTATCCCCACATCCTGCAAAAGAAAGCGGGACTACTGACCATACAACAGCACATTAAGGAAATAGCAGCAGGACAACACATAAGAACAGGATCTGATAAAGATTAATAAGAGTGTAAGGACAATCTGCTAAACAGGTCAAAGGCCCCTACAAAGTGGGAAACAAAAGCAGGAGCAAATCTATGCAAGGAGGACGTAGAAGACTACATTGAAGCAGAGGTGCCGTACAAAACACTTGAAATGGCACGCTTTGACATGCCATCGATTTCAGTGCAATGGAACGAAGCACTAAGGAGAAAGAAAGAATGTGTTATGTAAGAATTACAACAAGAGTTCCTTAGAAAACTGGGGA
>NC_090754.1:16395464-16417964 GCF_036898095.1 Palaemon carinicauda
ACAGCAATATGTAAAAACACTAAATATGCAATGGTCTCATAAGTATACTCAAACCAAAACTAGGTAATTATTATTACTATCTATTCGAACAATTTACTTTGATTTTTTAACAGGGGTACGAGTGAGTACTGAAATAAACACTGGTGATTTAAACAATACACTATTTTACAAAAATAAATATATTCTATAAAAATTACAACACTCTGAAAGAATTTACGTAAAAAAATAAATCACTCAAAATATTAAGTCTGAGCAAAACTTGATCAAGACAAGAAATGTTACACTCTGAGAATTATATAATCACTTGACTCGAAATATTAAATCTGCATAAAGCCTAACACAAATATAAAAGAAATAAATATTTTTGAAAATTATACAATCACTTGTTTCATTTGAAATTAAATTTTACACAATACCAGCACTCACCACAAAACAGTAAATTCAAAATCACCTTTAACGTCTTCCATAACGTTTCAGCACACAATTTATGTTGGGGTACAATATCACTTTGGAGAGGATACACTATAAACACTTTAAGAGAGAGAGAGGATGAATTTTGGCTCTTTCACAGGACGGCTGTTTCTCTTATACTATGCATCCCTGGGGGTTGCATATATAAGAACTTAGCTACTTCTAGATAATTCTAATAGATTATTCTCGTGGCTTGCTAGCCGGCACCTAGCAACGCCAGAGTTATCAGCTATCACGTATCGCACAGGAGGATCAACCACTCTGCACAGCAACTCTCTCTCAGCTAGCTCCGCCCACCTACCATTCTCGAAATAAAAAAAAGATAAAATTTAACGCTGGGGATTTTTAGAACCTTCCAAAACAAGAATTGCGTATTTTCTCACAAACTTGACCCAATACCTCATGAAAATATATAAAAAAAAAATGATTTTCTTAAGCCCTCGTTCAAACTTCGTAGGGTCATATAACCCTCTTAAATAGTTTACATAAGATTTCGTAACAAATTACTTGAAGTGAAAAGTTGATTCTTAAAAATATTGCAAATTTACATATACTGACTTGAATGAAAAATGCAATAAAATTAACGACGAAAATCTTATGTAATTTACATGCAAAACTTATTTCTACATGAGAGGAACTCACCTTAGTCCTTTTTTTTCTCCCCAGATGTTTGATGCAAAGGTAATGTGAAAAATGGAAGTTGAAAGACAAGGGAATCTACTCCAAATGGTAAGCATTATTGGTGTTACTAACATTTTACAGATTTGAATTTTTTTCCTCTAGATCATCAATGTGAATATGGCATTTATTCCTTTGGACTAGTATACATCAAGTAAAATGTTTGTAATCTAGGACTTGAATATTGTTTTTAAAGCTGATGATGAAAATAATGGCAGCTTGCAACTGCCCAAAGATAACCAGACAGGATATATACTAGTTTTATTACTGAAATAATGGGTTTTATGTATTGAGGATAATATCATTGAGAACCAATATAATATATTCTATTGTGCCCTAAGTTTATAATTAACAAGCTATAAGTAGTATAAGATCGAAATCTATGACCTAAAAAAAATTCATTCAGGAAACTGATGCTGGAAGTGCCACCTCGACACTGCCACAAGACGGACCAGTGCAATCATGTATCTTTTGCAAGAGAAGAGATGGGGACAAGTTGAGAGAATTACATGACGGTGCATGGCTAGTAGTGAAAACAGAAGCAGAACATAGACTTCGGCTGAAGACTAATAAATATTGTGGGCCCCCAACAGAAATCCTTTTGCAAACCAGCCTTGGCAAAGCTGTGTATCATTTCAAACCATGTTACAAGAATTTCACTGCAGTAAAAAGACTCACCAGTCAGAGTAATGATGAACCTCCAAAGAAGAAACCTGAGACACCTGCAAGTTCTACTCCTCAAGATGACGCAGAAGGTCTGCTGAAAGGTTCCTGTATTTGCTGTGGAAAAGCTAGGAAAACTATCAACCAGAAATCAGAAACTCATTCAGACTGTCTACCACTTGATTGTTATAAAATAAATATGGTTTCCAATCAGCACTACACTAATGACCGTATAAAAGGCCTAGTTGGCATAGATCTCCTAGGTAAGAGGGCACAGTATCATAAGTCATGTGACTGAAGTTATTTCAAAGAAATTGAAAAATGGGTATCAATCCACATTCCAAAGGAACAGTCAACTAGACAGCTACATGCTGACACCTTCTGTGAAATTGTTTCATTTATTGAATCAGAGATTATTAGCAATGGTCTAACAATACTGGTTTCATCTTTATTTGAAATGTACAAGTCAGAGTTTATTGCAAATGGTGAAGGTTTTGAGAACTTTGAAAGCTAAATCCCCCAAGCTTTAATGAGGAAAGTGTAGGATAAATTCAAAGATGGAATATTGACTGCTCTTCTTGATGTCCGCAGAGGCAATATCTTGTTTAGCTATCGTGTAACTGAGGATGTAGCAAGACATCACCTTCAGGATGGTGCAGGATGACACTGAGAAATACCAAACTACCATTCGAAGTGCTGCCCTCTACCTCCGGAATCAAATACTAGCGATGACAAAACGGCAGACAACAATTCCTACTACAGTTGAGACTTTGAAAACCAACTCTACAGACCTCCCAGTGGACCTGCAGCTGTTTTTTAGGACTCTATCATGTGGCATTTATAAGCTAACTGGTGATTAAAAAATGGAGAGTATGGAGAGGAAAGTGGTGGCTATGTCATCTGATTATTATTATTATTATTATTATTATTACTACAAGTGTGAACACTTGGAGCTCCTCAATACACCTTGTTATTTGTAGGATCTATGGCATGGGAAATACCTCAAGCATGAAATAGAGTGAAGTGAATAACTTAGGAATCCGAGGAAATGTGTACAAAAGTGGAGGCAGTTGGTGTTTCATGTGATTGACTTAGTTTTAAAGTTCTCTTCCGTAACTAAACGCATGCGTACTACTCCCCCTTGAAAAAATTTCTTTCGATGACGTCATCGTTTCGTCATAGTTTCAATGACGTGAAGCTACGTCATTTTCACGCAGAAGACCTAAATAAATGAAAAGTAATCATGGCAGGTAGCAATTCAGCATCCGAGGTATCGGACTGTAAGTTTATAAACAATGGCTTGTTGTTTTTTATCTTCAATAAGATTGACTGCATGAATCAGGAGGATTTGCTGAGCCTATGTATGGACTTTTACAGTGAGGAAGAAGCCTTGGAGGCAGTGCTGCTGGCGTTTGAGAAGTACGGCTGCCCCGAAAAGAAAAAGGAATATCGTGGGGCTCAGAAGAAGGAAAATAACATACGACAAATTATGACGTTAATGTGTCAGTCACCTACACCTGAAGGTACTGAATTTTGTATAACGAAGTGTACCCAAGTGCCTCCAGTAACTATGGATCATGTCGACATGGCAACGGTGCTGAAACTGTTTAGTGCTCTTCGTTCGGAGGTTCAGATACTCTCCAATTCCAATAGGCAGCTTAGAGAAAAAGTTTCAAAAATAGAAGAAAATGTTAGCAAAAAGGAAATAACGACTTTAGTGAAGGAGGATAATGCCACAAAGCAGAAAAGAAAAACGTCAGACAAAGTGATAGCAGAACAAGCGGAACTACTTCATCTTTACAGAAAAAGGTCGGATACTAAAAACACTGACAAATTTACATCTGCCGAAGCTTCTAAAGGAACTGCTGAACTGTATATTGGGGAGGGCACGAGTAATAAAACGGTTACTCGGGATGTCACGCTACAGAATGATTCAGATAAGGATCTAGCCTCCACGACATCATCAACATCTTTGAATGAATGGGAGCTCCAGCCATGGCAGCGGAGAAAATTGCGAAGGCAGATGCAGAGGAGAAACGAAAACGGACCATCTGGAGTTTCACACCCCGGTTTCGCCACCTCAACCAAGTTATTAAGAAGAAAACCTGCAGTGA
Organism: Palaemon carinicauda; assembly: GCF_036898095.1. Lineage (NCBI taxonomy): Eukaryota > Metazoa > Arthropoda > Malacostraca > Decapoda > Palaemonidae > Palaemon > Palaemon carinicauda. The sequence goes on from NC_090754.1 coordinate 16,399,391, forward strand.
TAGGAACCAATGAGGGTACCGGTCTACTAGCAGCTGAACCTCTCACCAATATTTCTCTTTTTGTGTCTAGGTTAAGCCCTCTTGTAAATGAAGATGAATTAAAAATCCATGTCATAAATGTATCTGGTAAAAATTCAATTCAATGTCAGAAACTCCAAGCGAAACATGACAATTATGTTTCCTTTAAAATATCAATCGAGAGCATTGAAAAGTGTAAAGTAACGAACCTTTTCCAGTCTGTTAATTGGCCAAAAGGCGTAATGGTAAGGAAATGGTACGAAAAAAGAAATTAATCATGGCTTCAATTAATATAGCAACTTTTAACTGTAGATCTGTCAGGAAAAATGTCCATGTTGTAAAAAATTTATGTAATAACTATAAGATAATAGCATTGCAAGAAACATTTTTGCCACAACAGGAGAGTAACTTTTTAAACAATATTGATATTAACTTTGATTCCATATCGTCGTCACCAGTAGACCTAAGTCAAGTTCTGGTGAGAGGAAGGCCATGTGGGGGTCTAGCTTTTTTAGTTCATGAGGAGATCTCTCCGTATGTCAGGAAAATATCCACAAGAGATGAACGCTTTTTATGTATAGATATTAGTCTGGGTGGTAGCACGATAAGGGTTATCAATTGTTATATGCCCTATTATAACGGTTCTAATACTGAGGAATACTTAAATAAATTAGGGAAAATGAAATGTCTATTTGAAGAACATCAGAATGATCATGTTATTGCTGTAGGGGATTTTAACGCTCACATTTCATCTGAATTATTTGGGTGGTGTGATGAAAACGACTGCTGTGCAGCCGACATCACCTCATTACCACAGGATACCCATACGTGGGTAAGCGATGCTACGGGTCACACGAGTTGACTGGACCATGTCGTGTGCCCTGACTCCCTCTTGAGTGCACTTCGATGTTTTAAGGTTTTTTACGAGGAGATAGGCTCAGACCACAAGCCTCTGGGTTTTAAACTTTGTGTACAAGATTTTTCAGCATTCAGAGTAGCAGGGACCAATAATCGCAGAATAACTTACGAGGTTAGAAATAATGATGAATATAAAGTTCCAAGCGAGAAGACACTAAAAGAAATAGAGCTTCCAGTTGAGGCAATTGTCTGTAGAACAAGGGGATGCAGAGACAGAAACCATGTACTGTATTTCTAATTGAAACATTTGCTGTCGATCTTGTTGAGGCATTGATTAAGAGTGGGGATACAAAAAATTCCGGAAAGGTACATAAAAGTCATGGAATACCAGGCTGGAATGAAAACGTCAAATTACACCACGTTACAGCCAGACAAAAGTATTTATTATGGAAGGAAATGGGAATGCCGAGATCGGGTGTGCAATACGAGATGGTCCTGTCTAAACGAAATTTTAAAAAGGCACTCAAAGTCTGCAAGAAGACGGTAAACAAAACAACAAAGGATAAAATCGCTAGAGATATGAGCAGGAGAAATCCTTGGAAAACAATAAACAAAATAAGAAAGAAAACTACCAAACTACCGGTTAGTATTGATGGAATAAGGGGAGAGTTAAACATAGCAGAAGGTTGGAAGAGTCATTATGCTCATATTATGGAAGGCACGAACCATCCAAAAATGTCTTTATCGATGGAAAATGAAGATGAAGAAAGCACCATACCAATTGTTTCCGTTAAAGACGTTCAAGATGCTTTAAAATCCCTTTCGTTAAATAGTGCCCCGGGCCTGGATGGAATCACAGGGAATCACTTACGATATGCCCATCCAACTCTGTATGTGCATCTGTCACTTTTGTTCACTTGTTTGTGCAGACATCACTTCGTATCAAAAAATCTGACTGAAATAAAAATTCTGAATTTAGTTAAAGATCACCATAAATCTCTCTCTGATAAGAATAACTATCATCCAATAGCCCTTGCCTCTATTATTTCTAAGCTATTTGAATGCATCATCCTACAAAAATGCAAAGACTTGTTAACAACTTCCGATAATCAATTTGCTTATAAAACTAAACACAGCACTGATATGGCCCTTTTTCTTTTTAAATAAACATGCCAGTTTTATAGGTAAAAAAACACTCCAGTTTTTGTATGCGCAATGGATATGTCCAACGCTTTCGATAGAGTGTGTCATGAAAGATTATTTCAAATTTTAAAGAGAAGACGTGTGCCATTTTACATTATAGCACTGCTACAGTACTGGTACAATACTCAGGACTTTAGAGTAATGTGGGGCAATAGTCTTTCCTCTCCTTTTAAACCCAGTTGTGGTATTAGACAGGGTAGTGTTCTATCAGCACTTCTGTTTGCCGTATATGTGGATGACTTAAGTACAAAGGTCCTCAGCAGGGAAGGTGGTTGCACAGTGGGAGAGGTTAAGGTGAATCATATCTTTTATGCAGATGATATAATACTTTTAGCCCCATCTTTAAAAGCGTTGCAAATGCTCATAGATAAAAGTATGGAATATTTGAAGTACCATTATCTTGAAGCCAAACCTGACAAGACCAAAGTTCTTGTTATAAAGCCCTGGAATTTTATGTCATTTAGTGAACCGTCACTCTATATTAATGACGTCAGGTTGGAAGTCGTTAAGTCATGTAAATATCTTGGCATGAATATTAATGACAATCTAAAGGACGATGACCATATTGCATCACTCTATCGAGGGCAATGCTTGCGAGGCAATATGTTGCTAAGGAACTTTCATATGTGCAATGATGAGGCAAAAGTACATTTGTTCAGATCTTTCTGTACTTCCCTGTATTGTATGCCTCTGGCAATGATATGTAAAAAGGAAACCCTACGAAAACTTAAGACATGTTACAATGACTCTTTTAGGTACCTGATGGGAATAGAAAGGTTTTCGAGAGTAAGTAGACACTTTGTTTCTTTAGGAATACCAACATTTGATGAATTAGTGAGAAAATGTATTGTAAGTTTGTTTCAGAGAGCAAAGAATTCAAAAAACCACTTAATTTGTGCAATTTTTAACAGTGATAGCTTTAAAAAATCATTAGTTTTTAAAGAGTGGTCTAAACACATTTTCTGTGTTTAGACCTTTTGTTTTACTCCTAGTATATTTGTATATAACTATTAATTTTACTGTAATATTTTGTATATGGCTCTACAGCTGAAATAAAGAATTTGAATTTGAATTTGAATTTGAATTATTAAATGCTAGGCTACAACCCTATTTGGAAAAGCAGGATGCTATAAACTCAGGGGCCCCAATAGGGAAAATAGCCCAGTGAGGAAAGGAAACAAGGAAAAATAAAATATTTTAAGAACAGTGACAACATTAAAATAAGTATTTCCTATATAAACTATAAAAAAATTTAACAGAACAACAGGAAGAAAATTTAGATAGAATAGTGTGCCCGAGTGTACCCTCAAGCAAGAGAACTCTAACCCAAGACAGTGGAAGACCATGGTACAGAGGCTATGGCTCTCCCCAAGACTAGAGAACAATGGTTTGATTTTGGAGTGTCCTCCTAGAAGAGCTGCTTACCATAGCTAAGAGTCTCTTCTACTCATACCAAGAGGAAAGTAGCCACTGAACAATTACAGTGCAGTAGTTAACTGTGATATAAAATGTATCCCGAGGATCAGTTCGCCCATGGAAGCAGACAGTCCTTGGTATAGAGATTGGGACACTTATATGATCCTCCAATCTCATCCTTTGCATTCTTAATCGTATGGGATATACCCTGAGCTATGATGAGGTTAAAGCTCTGGAAAGAGAGTTTGCTTTCACAACTGAGAAGTCTGATAGGCATGCACCAGATAGCATAGAGTTGAACCCAGATCTTGCAACAGGACTGGCTTGGGACAACTATGATGTAAACATGGACACATTGAATGGCAAAGATACCCTACCTACAACTGTTGGAATTTGCTATCAAAATAAGGGTGAGGCAAATAACCTTCAGAAGTTCAATACTCGAAGTGGTAGAAACTATCGACAGCTTGAAGGATGTGCATGTGAGATTCCCCTATTGCACTGTCAGCTCAGCAAGGCTACGTTTGATGTCCCATTGCCATACAACCAGAAGTACTCCTATGGAGCTGTTACCCAATGAATGATTGATTTTTATTGGATATTTCTGACACGGGAGATACACCAGCCACTGTTTGTTGGTGTCTTTTCACAGTTTGTCTATAATAGACTTCCAGTTTAGAAGATTCCATACATGGATCCTATTCCTTACTCACTTACTATAGAAATGACGTTGTCCAGGAAGAGGAGCCTCCGGGTTACCAGGGAAACCGATCAGGAATATATTGTTGTGACGTATGACCATGAAGTAGCCTTGAAGGCATATTCAATCCAATCAATTGAAGCTCCAATGTTCAATAGACTCGGAGCTGGCCTTCTATGGAGCTATGGGGACATATATCAATGACTCATGGGCATAGTACCTCCTTACAGAATGTGAGGTTCTTGCTGAAGGTTCATCAAATGCATTCATCAAAGGCAAGCATTACAACCACCCACTACTCTAGTTTACATCAGATTCTTGCTCTGCTAATGGAGAGAATGCTCTACAAGAGTTTTCTGACCACAGTGTCCAAAGAGGTGAAAAAAGACTTATCCCTCCTCTTGAAAGAGGTCATTCCAGAAGCCATGATAGAAGAATTTATGAAGTCCAGTCCAAAACTGACAGAACACCTTGAACATTATGAAAAGTTCTTCAGTAAAGCATTGGAAGGGGGCATGGGCCCAACAGATCAGTACTGGTGTTGCTATATCTACTTTATAAATAGGGGTCATCGTCATTTGAGGCGTGCTGTAAGAACAAACACCATGGAGACCTTCCTCCAAATCTTCCCATCCTGATTGATTTTTTCTTTGCCCTTAACCGGCCAAATCACGCTCGCTGAGGAGTATGGTTTCTAGAAAAGCTCAAGGCAGCAGATCCAAAGATTCGGTCAATATTAGAGAAAGGGGCCTTTTCCATCCGCCGAACATCCAAGTCTTTTACATGGACAGCAATAGACCTAACACTGGAGCACACAGTTAACAGGGATGCAGCCTCACCTATGAAAGGGATTGTTGGGTTTCATAACTCACCCAATGCAATAAGGCACTGGTGCATAACATCGACCCAGAGAGGAATGTTTGTGACAGAACTGCGCCGTATGACAGGACTGCTACCAGAAGAGCAGCCAAGGTCACAGCTCCAACCCTCCAGGATAAAAAAAGATAACCGTCATGTACAGGCTCAGTTAAAAGCAATGGCTGAGTCCTATGATCCATTCTCAGAGCCAGCCATCACATCATCCTGTCTGCTAAACATTGCAACAGGAAAAGGAACAACATCGACAACAAAGGAGTACCTCACAGAAACCATTCAAAGTGGCCATGAACTTCAGCTGAAGTTTAGAGAATAATGTGAACAGGACAGCTCCAGGTTGTTAAAGTCAATTAAAAGAAGGAAGGTCAGCAACTTTGCCAATGAGAACACAAAAGTCAAGTTAGTACGATCAACTGGTAATCGTGTAATAACGAGTCAGCGGGATAAGTTTATCCGTATACTAGTGGTAATATCACAGAACACAAACTTTGAACTGAAGTATGTTTGCCACTTTTCAATCACAGATGTTCCCCTGTCCATTTTCCATCCTGATGGCTCACGACAAGGAACCAAAAAGAATCTGCTCTTCAGAAAACTAGAAACAATGCAAGACAGGGTAGAAAATCTGCCTCCTGTTGATGCATATTTAATTGATGGTGGACTGCTGATTCATTCCTATCTGACAGGCCTTGGAAACATATCATCTTACGTAAATGTTGCAAGAGGTCTCTCGAGCCATATCTGCAAACACTTTGGGGTGGCAAATGAGATACATGTTCTGTTTGACAGATATCTACCTCATTGCTTAAAAAAGAGTGAACGAGTTTTAAATGGAGCTCAAGATGATCCTTTTGTCATAGCTGGTAGTGAGCAACGACCAAAACAGAGATGCAAGACTCTGCTACAGAATGGTAGGTTCAAAGAAGAACTGGCAAAATATTTGATGAAGGAATGGCAGAATGACCACTATGGAGCTATCATTGTTGCAAGAACAATTTTGTTATCACATGGGGGCAGAAAAGAAAATGTCCGTAGCCCTACCAGACACCCTTCTGGCACTTCATGCCTCTCACACCCATGGAAGCCTTATCATCCAGGCCTCTGACACCAATGTACTCATCATCATCTTAGGGATACTAGTGAGAAGTAAGAGGGATGGTATCCCCATGAAGAATATAATCATGGACTGTTGCTCGGGGAGTGAACGAAGGTACCTGAATGTAACAAGCATAGCTGCAACTCTAGAGGTAAAACAAGCTGGCCAGGCAGCAGCATTGCCTGATCTGCACACATTTACAGGCTGGGATTTTACTGCATCATTCTTCCGTAAAGGGAAAGTAGAATTATATGAAATACTTGAAAATTATACTACTTAATCAGTTTTTTCCAAAGCTTGACATTGAGAGATGAACCAGATCAGAAGATAGCTGAGGCCTATGTGTGTTTCTTATATGGGATGGAATTACTGGAAAAATCAATAAGGTGAGTATTATACATGGAATTACATACATTTCTTATGAAATATGTTTCTGAATGCCACATGAAAAAATAAGTTACTAAATGCCGTATGAAATATGAATTTTCTAAATGTTGCCAACTTGAAACATTGCAAGCTACTCTGTAGAACCACAATCTTTTACATTTATCTAGCAATACATTTAATGTAGAATTTTCCATTTCAGGAGATCCCAATGCCCAACACAAATAAAGTGGACTGTGCACTTCCTGCTGGTGGCAAGACCCTTAAAAACACGATCCAGCGGGCTCATTATACGAGCATTATCTGGGTTAACGCCAACAGCACTCAACTAGCTAAAGGCTTAAACTAAGTGCATTACTGATGGATGACAAATAAAGGTCATTACATACCAGAATGATTTCCTGGTCCTGTTGAACCACACAATCTTTTAGCGATGCTGAAACTTCTGAGCAAAATACTCGGTAGTATAATGAAATGTATGCCGCTCCTCATATTGAAAATTACTCATACTCTGACCCAGAAGGAAGTAATGACTCTGATTGTGAAAGTGAAGGCTCAAACTGCTAACCAAATAAGCATCCTTATTTGCCTGTATAATCTATGGGAAGAGATTACAATGTTTTCTTAAAAGACAGATTTCACTTGTTATACCTAGGTAATCTATGTTTAGCTAGACTCATAGTAGACCTAGTTAGAAGAGTCTGGCAAGGCCAATACAATAAGAACAAATTCTGTAATTTACCCAATTGTATTCTAAAATAATTGATAAATCTTGTAAAGTTCATTTCAGCTGGTATCTACAGAGTTTAGGCTAGCATTACACTTAAATCTACACTACAATTCTACCGCAAGGCTAGAATATCCCTCTTCCTCCTCCTTCTCGCTTTCATATATTGGGGCATTATAGTTTTCGTTTTTTATTTCATGTAAAATACTCTTTTACATTCGCATTAGCGTTCACATTCCCAGACACTTCAGTGACACACTGGTATGAAGACCTGCATATCCTTTATACATAAGATCATTCATTCCGATGGGAAAAAAGGAAGAGAAGGAAACTATGATCCTGGCACTTTATTTCTAATGAAATAAAGATAACTACAAAATAAGAATGTTGAAACGAGGTAAAAATGGAGCCCAGTTACTAATACAGCGTTCTATGTGATGAGCTTGGATATTTTAAAGAAATCATCTTTTGAAAATATGATGTAACACAAAACCAACACCACTGAATCATTTTTTTTTTATCTTGAGAAGAATATTTCTTTTATTAAGGATAAGCGATAAATATAATATTCATGATATAAAAAGAGAAATATACTTTACTTATTTTTCTCTCACCGGCCACTTTCAAAATCAAACGGGCCACTTTTGACCCATGGGTATGGGGTTGGATGGCCCTGCTCTCTAGGGCCTTTAAATATGTGGCCCTGATACTATACAAAAATGAAAAATTCAGAGATAATTTGAAGTTTTCGCTAACTAATACAAACCTAGAATTATTTATGTGTATTATCTTTAATTGCGAGGTGGCAAACCTGCCAAACCGCTTGAGCAGATAGGTGGGGTTGGCGGGGGGTTACCCAGCAGCTTCTATATATACTCTCACAGTAGTGAGAGATGTCACTTTCTATTTCAGGAAGGACTTCTGGGGAACAGGTGGTGGCGGGCCAATTCATAAAAATAATGCCAGATTTGTATTAGTTAGAGGAAAATACAAATTATCTCCAAATTTGCTTTTTATTCTCATACTAACAAACCTTCCATTACTTATGTGGATGGCTCATTCTTAGGTGGGTGGAAGTCCTAGATCTGGAATGGACATTAACACAGTTTTATCTAATACAGTATATAACTGTGGTCTAGGAAAACTTTGACACCTCGCTCAAATATACAAAGTGAGTATACTCGAGGCCTGTGCAATGCAGTAAAATAGAGGTTGTTGTTTATATGAACATCTTTGGGTTCATATAAGAAAACAGGACATATCTCATTGCTCCTACGCAGAAAGCAATCGGGACGTGTACAGTATAACAATTTTATAACTGATACTAGGCTACACAAGGGAAGTGATAATTACCGGCAGAGGTTGAAGCCAGGGGGACCCATGGTACTGTACCCCAAGGAAGGGGAAGATGAAGAAAGGAAAGCCAGACATTCTTCTCATTCATCCCAGTCTTAACTTGGGTAACCAATGCCCTCAACCAACTGCTACTTGCCCATCAAGGAGCCTGAGGTATCTTAAACCACTTGTTGAGCAGCCACTACAGGACCGATAATAAATGTATTGAGTCTCCTGTGGGCTGTGAAGGTGGTCTGTCTTTTCCACATGCCCGCTTGGAGAACTTGCAACATGGAAAAGTTGCACTTGAATGCCAGGGAAGTACTGATTCCCCTGACTTTCATGGGCTCTAGGTCGACGAGCTTGAGAAGGATCGGGAACCAAGGCTCTTTCGATTACTTGGCGAATCCAGGAGGAAACCGTGTTCTTGGTGATCCTCCTCTTTACTCTACCTAAATTAACAAACAGAGGTGTTAGTCGGGGCCGTGTTGCTGCGGTGTGTTTAAAATAGTATCTCAACCTCCTCACTGGGCATAGTAACAACTGATCTGGGTCATTGGTTACAGAACAAAGACTCACAATCTGAAAGGGCCCAAATCTATGGTCCACTACCCCTGGATTTTGAGTCTTAGTAATAAACTCAGGGACAAAGCTGAGTGTCACTTCCTTCATCCCCTTAAATGTGTGATATTGTACGAGAGTCCATGAAGTTCACTGATTCTCTTTGCCGAGATTAAAGCGAGCAAGAATACCGTTTTCAAAGTGAGATTTCGGTCAGTTGCATGGCCTAATGGTTCGTAAGGAAGTTCTTTCAAGGATCTCAAAACGCGAGCCACGTTCCAAGGAGGAGGCCCAATCTATGACTGGGGGCAGGTGATCTCATAACTCCGTGTGAGTAGAGAAAGCTCCAACGAAGAGCAAATATCTTCAGCTTAAAGGCAAGGCTTAAGGCGGAGCGATAGCCTTTCACCGCCAAAACTGGAAGGATTTTTCCTCCCGAAGGTATACAAGGAAGTCCGCTATTACTGGAATAGTGGCATCGAGTGGAGAGATATTCCTTCCACGACAGCAACCACAGAATACTCTTCATTTAGCCTGGTAGACCGAGGCTGAGGACCTACGCAAGTAATCGGACATTTGCTCCGCAACTTGTCGTGAAAATCTCTTCTGAGAGAGGAGATGCTGTATAGTCTTCACTTGTGAAGTCGAAGTGACTGCACGGTCTTTTGGAAGATGTTCACGTGTGGTTATTTGAGTAGATCTAGTCGTAGAGGCAGTTCTCTTGGTATATCTACTAGAATTTGCAGGAGGCCCGGAAACCCCTCTGCATGATGCCATAGCAGAGTTATAAGGTTCATCATTAGATCTTTTGACACTCTGGTTTTGTTGAGCAGTCTTCTCATCAGACAACATGGGGGAAAGGCGTACACGTCGATGTTGTCCCACCATTGTTGGAATGCATCTTGCCATAGAGCCTGAGGGCCCGAGACTGAAGAACAGTATAACGGAAGCTTGCTGTTCAGAGATGTTACGAACAGGTCTACAGTCGGGAAACCCTACAAAGTTAAGATCTTTACTGGAAGAAGGCAGAGAGGCCGCAAAGAGGTACCGCCTTGTTTGTTTATGCAAGCCACTACTATGGTGTTGTTGCTCATGGAGGAGAGAATCGTTAGACGATTTCTTCCATTGCTCAGAAGACCTCTCTATCTCTTCCGAAACAAAGAGAGATAAACCCTTAAGGGTGGAATTCCTCAACCAAGAGACCTCCACTTTTGGCACCTGCCTTTGGAACCAGCCTATGATGGTATCCCTTCTCTTGAGGATGGCTTTCGCCTACAGGTTGACAACGGGACGCAACAGAAACTAAAAAATCCAGGTACCTGACAACTGGAAGGACTCCATAGTCTTCCTGGCCGACTCCTTCGAAAGACTGTGGGAGTGAACCATGAAGCCTAAGGATCCCAACCGTAGATTGAGCCACGGAGCAGCCTGCATTGCGTAATTTGCGCCTCTTTCTATGTTCAGGAGCTCAACTGCTGAAAGGGAGGCCTTTAGAGAGGAGAGGGTTTGAGTTGGAACACCCTTCGTTAGGGACTCTACCAAAGGATCGAGGGTCATGGTGGAATGTGGTTCCCCATCGATCTCGAAATACTTCCTTTGTAAAAGGAAAGGAACTGGAAGGGACCAAGAGGAGGAACCTGCCCTCAGGGAACTAGAAGTTCCAGCTATCTGGGCAATAGCTTTCCTTTTGGCAGCTGTCACACCTTTGGACCAGGGCATAGCTGCCTGGACCTGGAAGGCTTCTGGGTCTCGAATATTTCATCGAGAAACATATCCTTCCCTTCCTGGATGGTGGAACCAGGAGTGGACAACCTGTTGATGGCCCTCATACAGGCAAGGAACTGCCAAAAAAGGTATGTTCCAACTCCAGTCTCTCCTGTTCGGAGTGATAGTTCAGACTGCCCGCATTTGGAAGATTCTCATCCTCCGAGTCTAAGGGGTTGTCCACCTCCAGACTCACATCCAGAGCCTGGGGTAGGTCAGGGTCATCAATAGAATCACTGGGTGGGCCCGCCACAGGGGATCATCTCTGTGCCTCAGCCAATCTAGCTTCCTGTGCCGGGGTGTTCTTAGGTTTCGTCTTTGTGTCCTTTGATTCCCTCTGCACAGGACGTTCCTCTGCGGTCTTAGGAGGGGGAACCTGCAAGGCCTTCGAGGCACTAGACGAAGCCTTGGCAGCAGGAGCTGGAGGCTCCTTCTCTGGAGGACGTTGGTCTGGAGGCACTACATCAATGTCTTGAGGGTTGAAGGGATTGATCGTGATCTCTCTGGGCGAGCCTATGTCCCTAATCATCCTAGGGTGGATGATATCGGTGAGAGGTGGTGTTATGCCTCTCATCTTTCTCTTCTACCTCTTAGTTATGACCTTTACCTTCACTGGTGTGACGGGCCGAGAGAGGATGTGAACTCAAAGGCAGATTGGAAACGACTGAGTTATTTATTAAGGAACACTCTTCTTTATATACAAAATCTCAAGGCAACAGGACATGACCTATTCGAGAGACAGAATAATGTTACTGAGCAAAACGGAGACATGATCATTCAGGTTCTTTTTAGTGCGAGGGAAGAGCGCAGATACAAGCATAATATATACAAAATAATTATGTACAATTGTGTGACACACGGTTGGTACATGGCTCCCCCCCTAAAAATGACATACTGTACATGTTAAATAGGGCGCCCTGATCTAGAGAGGCGAACTGTAGGCGGGTCATCTGGCAGAAGATAAGCAGGTTTTAGACGATCAATGGAGACCCAGTCTTCTTTGCCCCGAATGTTTAGGAGGAATGCTTTCGGACTGCGTCGGATCACAAGGAAAGGGCCCGTGTAAGGGGGCGTTAGTGGTGGCTTGCTAGTGTCGTTGCGCAGGAAGACGTGCGTTGCAGAGTGCAAGTCCGTTGGTATGTGATGCTTCGCTGGGGGCTTGTAAGTCTGGCGGCACAGAGTAAATGACGTATGCGCTGGAGATCGTCGGAGGAGGTCGTAGAAGGGAAAAATTCGGCAGGGACGACCAACGGGTCGCCATACACCATTTCGGCTGCCGAGACGTCAAGGGCGTCTTTAGGAGTGGTCCTTAGTCCAAGGAGGACCCAGGGAAGCTGAGTAAACCAGTTGCAATCCTTGCAGCGGGACATCAAAGCTGCTTTGAGGGTGCGATGAAAACGTTCAACCATTCCATTGGCAGCGGGGTTGTAGGCCGTTGTCTGATGTAGGGTGATACCCAGGAGATTCGCTAATGACGTCCATAATTGAGAGGTGAAAGTTGTTCCCCTGTCAGAAGTAATATGCTCAGGGATACTGAATCTTGAAATCCATCCAGAGAGTAAGGCAGATGTACATGAGGCGGACGTTGCAGTTTCCATGGGAATGGCTTCAGGCCAACGAGTGGAGCGGTCGATGACTGTAAACAGGTAACGATGATCTTGTGATGTAGGTAGGGGGCCTACAACGTCGACGTGAATGTGTGCGAAACGACGCTGAGGTTGAGGAAAGGTGCCCACTCCTGAATCCGTGTGTCGATGTACTTTGGAAGTTTGGCAAGAAGTACACACACGGACCCAATCCTTAGCATCCTTAGAAATGCCGTGCCAAATGAACTTTGCCTTCAGCAGCTATGCAGTAGAATGGCACGAGGGATGTGAAAGGCCGTGGATGAAATCAAACACCTGTCGGCGCATGGGAGCAGGAATCCAAGGTCGCGGTCTACCAGTACTGACGTCACAGAGGAGGGTGGTGTTGGAGTCTTCGAGGGGAAAATCCTCCCAACGGAGGGACGTGCAGGATGTCCTGCAAGCTTGATACTCTGGATCCTGTCGTTGGACTTCAGCCAGGGCGTTGTAATCCAATCCCAGTTGAACGGCAGCCAACGTGTTTCTTGACAGGGCATCGGCAACGGGATTCATTTTCCCAGGGACGTATTGGAGGGTGCAATTGTATTCAGCCACGGCGGAGAGATGTCGGCGTTGACGGGCGGACCAGGCGTCAGACTGTCGAGTGAAGGCGTGCACCAGAGGCATGTGGTCTGTACGAATGACGAAGAGCGTACCTTCTAAGAAATGGCGAAAGTGACGGACAGCCAAGTGCACCGCCAGCAATTCTCGATCGAAGGTAGAATAACCCGATTCTGCCTTGGACAGTTTTCTGCTGAAGAAGGCCAATGGGCGGGGCGAGCCTTTGACCACCTGCTCGAGTACTGCACCAATAGCGACGTCGCTGGCATCGGTGGAGAGAAGGAGAGGGGCGTGTGGGATAGGAAAAGTGAGAGCCGCAGCAGTTGATAGGGCCTTCTCAAGGCTGCTTCTTGAAGGGGACCCCACTTCAGGTCCTTTGGCTTGCCCTTGAGGGAGGCGTAGAGGGGAGCAAGAGTGGCGGCAATGGCTGGCAGAAAACGGTGATAATAGTTGATCATGCCCAAGAATTCCTGCAGAGCTTTGACGGTCGAGGGCGTGGGGAAATTCTGAACGGCTGCTACCTTCTCAGGGAGGGGATGGACTCCTTCAGGAGTGATACGGTGCCCTAAGAACGACACTTCGTTGGCGCCAAAGGTACACTTGTCGTACCGGACTACAAGGCCGTTTTGTTGCAGGCGGTCGAGCACGATGCGCAGGTGACGGAGGTGTTCCTCTTTTGAGGAGGAGAACACAAGTATGTCGTCCACATAACATACACAGAAAGGGAGGTCCTCTAAGATGCCATCCATGAGACGTTGAAACGTTGCCCCAGCATTACGAAGGCCAAAACAGGAGTAATTGAAGGTGTATGTACCAAACGGAGTGGTGATGGCGGTCTTGGGGATGTCTTCTGGGTTCATAGGCACCTGATAATACCCCTTCAGGAGGTCGAGCGTAGAGAAAACCTTTGCTTTGTGCAAGTAGGAGGTTACATCGGCAATGTTTGGGAGGGGGTAGTGATCCGGTTCTGTTTGCATGTTCAGGCGCCTGTAATCCCCGCACGGCCGGAGGGAGCCGTCTTTCTTCAGAACGATGTGTAAGGGTGACGACCATGGGCTGGAGGCCTTTTGGCAAAGGCCCATTTTCTCCATTTCGGCGAACGTCTGTTTGGCGGCTGCCAATCGTTCCCGTGCCAGACGTCTGAATTTTGCGAAGACTGGGGGTCCCGTCGTCTTGATATGGTAATAAATACCGTGCTTGGCAGGAACCTTGGACGTTTGGCGAAGTTCTGGACGGAAAACTTCCGGGTACGACGTGAGGAGGTGGGCGTAGGCATCCGTGGGTGCGCTGATGTGGAGAGCGAGGTTAGAGGGGGCGGGTTGAAGAGGTGTCGACAAGTACGAGTCTGCGTTGACCAATCGTCGGTGGGCGACATCGACCAGAAGGTGGAAATGAGAGAGGAAATCCGCACCGAGGATTGGCATTGTGACGTCAGCAACGAGAAACTTCCAATTGAATTTACCGTTTCCGAACGATAATGTGAGGCTCTCGTAACCGTAGGTGGGTATCGCAGATCCGTTGGCAGCTACCAAGCGGACGTCGGCAGATGTAGACAGACTACGTTGTGCCTTGAAGAGTTTCCTTGGCAAAAGAGAACGACAAGCACCCGTGTCTACCAAAAATCGCACGCCCGTTCCTGCATCCTGTAAAAAGAAAAGATTAGAAACATGGGATGCCACCGCCACAAGCGATGGCCTACTTACACGTTTTTTGGCCACTGACAATCTTTGGCACATTTCTTCGCGGTTGCCTCGAATCTGAAGTGGTAGTAGCAAAACTGCGGCGGATGTGAGGTAGTAAGTGGCTGTAGAAGTCGTTCGTTGGGGCACGAGCGATTGGTGGGTGGTGGGCGGCTTTGTCGCCGCTTCGGCACGTCACGGGGTAGGCGTGTATGTCCTACGGCATTCATGTCAGCTTCGGTTGACGTTGAATAGGCATCCTCGTCGTCAGGGGTGGAGGCGTTGATGGAGGTCTTGAAGTGGCTGTCCATAAGGGCGTCGGCTTTGGTCATCAAGTCCTTTATGGGTAAACTATCGACATCGGGTATGGCAGCGCGCACAGGTTCAGGTAAACGGCGTATCCAAAGGGCACGGAGTAGGTTCACCTCACGAGGAGAGCCGTCTGCGGCAGGTTGAAGGCGAGCGATACTGGTCATTTCCCTGAGGGCAAGCGAAGCCCTTTGGTCCCCCAACGGTTGTTGCGAGAGCTGAAAAAGCTTTGCTATACGGGCGGCTGGCGACGGCGAGTACTGCTGCAGAAGGTATGATTTGAGGTCATCATACGCTATTGGGGTGTCTCCTTGTTCACAAAGCCAGTCGGATATTTCTGGGAAGGTGTCCTCGGGTATCGCCGCGAGAACATAATCCGCTTTGGTGGTTGAGCGAGTCACGCCCCTGATACGAAACTGGACTTCTGCGCGCTGAAACCAAGCAAACGCCTCTCCGCTGGCAAACGATGAAAGTTTGAATGGAGCGGCCGCAGCACCAACTGCCGTAGAGTCCGTCATAGTACCAACGATGAAGGGGCGAGGGGTGGGGGTGGAAGGCGGTGGGAGCGAGTCGACTTCCGGGGTCACCAATGTGACGGGCCGAGAGAGGATGTGAACTCAAAGGCAGATTGGAAACGACTGAGTTATTTATTAAGGAACACTCTTCTTTATATACAAAATCTCAAGGCAACAGGACATAACCTGTTCGAGAGACAGAATAATGTTACTGAGCAAAACGGAGACATGATCATTCAGGTTCTTTTTAGTGCGAGGGAAGAGCGCAGATACAAGCATAATATATACAAAATAATTATGTACAATTGTGTGACACACGGTTGGTACACTGGCGTAAAAGGTAAGTTGGCTATATGAGAATCAGAAGGAATAGGGCCTTCAGCACACGATTGGAGTGGAGGGGATCTACCTGATTTGTCTGCCGTCAACCTCCTTCTAGGGTCCTGACTCTGAATTGACGAACCCGACGAGGGTTCCAGGGGGATCCTAGCGGTTGCCTTGACTGAGACAGTTGGACGTTGTGGCCGTGGAGATGCCACATTCAGAGTCTTCAGGAGGGTGGTCATGAAGGCGCTCACCCATGGAGGAAGCTCTGAAACCCTAGGTATACCCTTGAATTCCCTAGGAGTGTGTCCTTTAGGTGGAACTCCATAAGCAGCCCCAGTTGACGGAGATAATAACCTCTGAAGCAGAGGAACATGTTCCTTCGGACGCGAAGAAAGGTCCGAACTAATAGGAACGTTCACGGAAATCACACAAGTAGCCATAGAGGAAAACGAAGGTCTAACACCTTCCTGCTGCCCCAGAGAAGCACCTACATTCAACGAAGTTGGCAGAAAAAGCTTCTGAGTCGGGACTACTCTTGATGGAGAACGCATCACAGTGGGATGCGTTTCTGAGCGTCACATAGGCAAAACTTTGCTAGAACTTCCAAGACGGTGAAAGGCACTGGGTGTTTAGATGGATGCCTGTTAGAGGAATGGTCATTCTCATCTTCAGGTCATCTTGAAGGTCTGGTTGAGGGGCTACATGCTGATTGACTGCGTGTACGCCTACCTCTACCTCTAGACGAAGAACGTCTAGACCTTGATCCCGAACACGTGGTTCATGATCGTAATCGTGAACGAGATGTTCATAAACAAGAGCATCTAGTTCTCGTTCGGGAATAGTGTGAACTTCATTCTCGTGAACGGTACCTTCGAAAAAGTGAACACCGCCATCATGAACGTGAACATCGTCCTCGCGAACGCGAGGCCCTTCTCGGGATCTAGATTGCAGACATCAAAAACGTGAGCGTCTGGACCTAGGTCTAGACTTTGCTCGCGATTATATAGAACGCAATGGCGAGATTCGTCATCGTGAAGAGGAATGCCTCTGAGGAGAACGATGAGATCTGTGGTCTCGTAAGCGCAAAGCTTTAGAGCATGAGCGTCTTCCGGAAGAAGAGCGCTCGGATCGTGATGACCTATGATCCAAAAGATCCTTCGATCATCTTAAATAAGGGGAAGAGAGTCCCGAATGGCGAGGTGATGGTGATGCTCGTCCTTTCGCGCTGCTGATGGTAGGAGCGCTGGTCCCCAGAAGATCCACACCTGCAACCTACAGGTTCCTTTGGGGAGAAACAGAAGGTTGAAGGTTAGGGGATGACGAAATCCCAGGATGGAGAGAGGGTTCCTCGTCAGCAGGGGCCTGTTATAGAGGTGAACACAAACGATCACCTCGTTCAAGCGTGGAAGGGCCAGAAGAAGGTGACAGATGGACCTCGCACAGTTCCAGAGCGTGAGATGTCGAATGCTATGGAAGATATTCTTTCCTGGCACCACGCTAAAGAAGGCACAGCAGTTCCTCCTTCGAAGGGGATCCCGAAATCTGAAATCCCTAAGGACGACCACACCTGCAGCATATCTGGAAGGGAGAATGGCTCGCCAGCAGCTGGAGGAGAAGTTACTCCTCAAGGGGAAACAACAACCCCCCAGTACCCCGCGGTTGTCAAGGAGTTAATCGATCTGCATTCCTACTCGATCATCCCTCGTAAGAGCACGAGCGAGAAGGAGCTTCTGACAGAGATTTGGTGGTGCGAGAAGAAGAAGAATGCGCTGTGCTTGCCCCTGAGGGAGAGCGGTTGCGCTTAGTCTTCTTCTTCCTACGCCGCTCAAATTTCTCCCATTGGGAGGCAGACCACTCCCTACACTCTGTGCAGGGCGAACCCTTCTCCCATCGATGCCCTCGGCAAGTAAGGCACAAAGAGTGCGGGTCGGTCTCCAATGAAGGCACGAAGGTCCCGCACGCAGCACCTTCACGCCATGGACAGGTTCACATGATGAAGGCAATCGCAAGAGAAAGCACGCACACCTAAAAAGAGAAAGCAGAATTATTATTATTATTATTATTACTATCCAAGCTACAACCCTAGTTAGAAAAGCAAGATGCTACAAGCCCAAGGGCTCCTACAGGGAAAAATAGCCCAGTGAGGAAAGGAAATAAGGAAATAAATAAATGAAGAGAACAAATTAACAATAAATCATTCTAAAAAAAGTAACAACGTCAAAACAGATATGTCATATATAAACTATTAACAACATCAAAAACAAATGTGTCATAAATAAACTTTAAAAAGACTCATGTCTGCCTGGTCAACAAAAAAGCATTTGCTCCAACTTTGAACTTTTGAAGTTCTACTGATTCAACTACCCTATTAGGAAGATCATTCCACAACTTAGTAACAGCTGGAATAAAACTTCTAGAGTACTGCGTAGTATTAAGCCTCATGATGGAGAAGGCCTGGCTATTAGAATTAAATGCCTGCCTAGTATTACGAACAGGATAGAATTGTCCAGGGAGATCTGAATGTAAAGGATGGTCAGAGTTATGAAAAATCTTATGCAACATGCATAATGAACTAATTGAACGACGGTGCCAGAGATTAATATCTAGATCAGGAATAAGA
>NC_090754.1:16422964-16457964 GCF_036898095.1 Palaemon carinicauda
TCTCTTGAGTTGTACAACACTTTTAAGATTCGGTGAATCTTATTTCAATGAAATATTAATTATTTCTGATTGGATTTTTAGATCTATTTTCTACAACTGATTTGTGTACATTCCTAAAAACAAAGGAAACGTGTTAAAATAGAAAAGGAAAACGTTAAATGATTATTAATAAGTTTGTCAATAACGATATTGACAAAGGGAAATTATTCATGAATTTACATTCATTCTTCTTTAGAATGAAATTTTCTACCGAGTTTATGATTACGGATTAAAGATTATTTGAACTTGAACTTAAACACCAAAAATAATTATCAATGGACTTCTAATATTGAGTTACACATAAGAAAATTACTCTCAAGAAACTAATTTCTTGTATTAAATCAAATTTCTAAATGATTTTCCTTCAAGAAAGGAAAGGATCACAAACGAAAATAAGAAATATTCATTTTCATGACTCATCTCATTATCTTATTTTACATTTTTTTCTGATATTCTTATATTTCAAAGAATTGTTTATAGTTCCCATTTCCTATTTAATACCATAAGTTATATATTACACATTTTATATTTTCTTTATATTCCAGTGGCCTGAAAACACGATGACAGTTGACTACATTTCTACTGCAGTGGACAATTTTTAGGTAACTGATTCCTTTCCTAATATGTATAAGCTAGTGAAACAGAGACGAAGTAAAGACTGTAAAGTGATAGATAAGTACAAATAAAGAGAACAAAAAAAATGTAAATCCCCTCTCTCTCTCTCTCTCTCTCTCTCTCTCTCTCTCTCTCTCTCTCTCTCTCTCTCTCTCTCTCTCTCTCTCTCTCAAGAGAAAAGACAAAAATTGTAAACTCTCTCTACTCATAGTGTCCCATAAAGCACATTCCTAACGTGTAATAGCTGAACACTCTACGGCCGACCTCTAGTGAAATGAGCTCAATTGTTCTTGAGGTTGACAGAGCTTTTGTGCCTTGTTGGAGTCCTGGCCAAATTAAGAAGCCCAGATTCTGCTCTCTGGTAATACTCGTTGTACATAAGAAACTGGCTGTTCTTGGATGTCCAGAAATCCCAGTAATCACTAGCCTTCTGCTGGCAATCCTAGAGAGGAAACAGGCTTCTACCTTATGCTGCTCTGTTGGGAGCTGCGGCAGGCACTTAACTGTTGCTTTGACAGTACTTATGGGAGGTTGGAAAATCATCTGGGACTAAGCGGATGCGGCGGCAGATGGGTAAATTCAGTCACCAAACCCTCTTTTATATTAGTGGACATGAACCCGGGAAGTACAGAAGTGATTAGCAAATATCTCCAAAAAAAAAGATATATATGAGACAATATCGTATAAAAATTGAAAATGAGTGAGAAACTGAAGTTAAAGCATATATGTTATAAGTACCAGATAAACAAATAGTGCGTCGACTTAAAAGAAGGTGTGGTGCAAACCTGCACCATAATAACGTATGCCTGTTCTCTCAGCAGGAACAGGAAATAGAAAAATTTAAATTTCAAATCCAAGATCTAAGAAAACAAATGGTATAGATTATATCAGAGTTCACCGGTTAAAATAATAAACAAAGAAATCATAGACTATGTTGTAAAAAATGGGATTCGTATCCATGAGATACCAAATAAGGTAAGATCAAGGACAGAACTTAATAAGGAAATAAATACCAACAAAAACAGATAGTTTATGAAACCCACTAGAAGAAGAGTAACAAAGGGAAAGACGAATGAACATCCTAAAAATGTAACTGCTACGAGAAACAGATTCTCCCTCCTACCTTACCTTACCTTATTCTATGTTTGGGTTCCCCCAGGTCCCTCAGTGTGAGGCACCTCGTATATCCACCAGAGAGTTGCTAATGCATCTTCCAGTGTATTTTGTATCTTCCAGTCTTGGATGGTCTGGGATGCGTCTTAAGTATTTATCGAGCTTATTCTTAAACACATCTACGCTCACTCCTGATATGTTTCTTAGATGAGCTGGCAGCGCATTAAATAGTCGCTGCATTATCGATGCTGGTGCTTAGTGGATTAATATCCTGTGTGCCTTCCTTAGTTTTCCTGGTAAATTTTTTGGCACTATTAATCTACCTCGGCTTGCTCTTTCTGATAGTTTTAGCTCCATGATGTTTTCAGTAATTCCTTCTATTTGCTTCTATGCTTGTATTATCATGTAGCGTTCTCTTCTCCTTTCTAGACTGTATAGTTTTAAAAATTGCAGTCTTTCCCAGTAGTCAAGGTCCTTAACTTCTTCTATTCTAGCAGTATAGGACCTCTGTACACTCTATTTGTGCAATATCCTTTTGGTAGTGTGGGTACCATATCACATTGCAGTACTCGAGTGTACTACGTACATAAGTTTTGTAAAGCATAATCATGTGCTCAGCTTTTCTTGTTTTAAAGTGTCTGAATAACATTCCCATTTTTGCTTTACATTTAGCCAACAGTGTTGCTATTTGGTCGTTGCATAATATATTCCTATTTAACATTGCGCCAAGGTCTTTAATTGCTTCCTTGTTTGTGATTGTCTCGTTATTATGTCCCTTGTATGCATATACCATTCCTTCTGTTTCCATAATTTATTGATTCGAATTTATCGGAGTTAAATACCATCCTATTTATCTCCGCCCATTCATATATTTTGTTTAGATCTCTTTGTAGTGAGTTCCTATCTTCATCACAAGTAATTTCTCTATTTATTCTTGTGTCATCTGCGAAACTTCTCACTACAGAGTTTTTAACATCACAGTCTATGTTTGAGATCATAAGAAACAGCAGTGCAGCTAATACCTACTTTGTGGGACGCCAGATATTACCTGAGCTTCATCTGATTTCTCGTCATTTGCAGCCACTATCTGTTTTCTGTTTTGCAGGAATTCATTTACCCATTTTCCTATCTTTCCCACAATATTGTGTTTTCTCATTTTTTTCTCTAATATATTATGGTCTACCTTGTCAAAGGCTTTTGCAAAATCTGGATAGATCACATCTGTGTCTTTTTTATTTATCATATTTTTGTATATGTTTTCATAGTGTGCTACCAGTTGGGTTTGTGTACTTTTTCCGGGCACAAAACCGTATTGACCTATATCAAACAAATTATTTTTAACCAAATGGTTCATTATTTTCTTTTTTAATACCCTCTCATACACTTTCATAACATGTGATGTTAGACTAACAGGTCTATAATTGCTTGCCTCTAGTCTTGATCCACTTTTGAAGATAGGGGTTATATAAGCTAATTTATGTTTAACATATATCTCGCTCATATCTACACTTTGTCTTAGCAGTATTGCAAACGGCTTCGTGATAGTGTGTGCAGTTTTTTTTAACAAAATCACTGGGACTCCATCTGGTCCGGCTGCCGATCCATTTTTAATTTCGCTTATAGCCTTGACAATATCTGCTTCATTGATATCTATATCCGTTAGATATTCAACATTTTCTTCTCTCATTACTGTTTCATTATTCTCATTCGCAATTCTTGGCATCAACTCACTCTTATATTTTTCTGTTAATATGTTGCATATTTCCTTTTTTTCATTCGTTAACCGCCCTTCAATTCTTAGAGGGCCTATTTCTAATCTCCCTTTATTCATCTTTTTTGCATTGGAGTAAAGTACTTTGGTTTTTTTTTATATTTTGAAGAGTTCTTTCTACTTAGTCCCTTTTTTTTATTGTCTTTCGATTGTATAATCTTTTGTTCTGCATTTTCTATCTTACATTTTATTTCCATCATTTTCCACACATTTTTTCTTTTGCAAGATTTTTCTTCCATTTTCTAATTTTCTGAAATAAGATCCTTCTGTCTCTTGGTATGCATGTTTTTTGTTTATTGTTTTTTTTTTCGGTACATATTTTTCAACAATTTTCTCCAGTATTTTGTACAGTATGTCCGTATTTACCTAGCAGAGGAAGAAGACGAGACTGAGCTAATCAGAAGCTCCATGAATGGTAAGGAGCCGAGAGGAGCACTTCGGTCTCAAAAAGAAGAGAAAGGTCAGGTACTATCCCGGTCCCATTGCAGATAGGATAGAAGAAGATAGTAAAACTACAACGGAAAACAGCAAGACGTCTATTATTGTTTAAGCAACCGGAAATTATATGTTCCAAAGAAAAGACACCGCTTACCAAACAAAACCTTTGGTTAAACATCGATAAAATCTGTTGAAAACAATTTTCATAAGTATGCTCTTCACCCTCAGTAAGGCCATAGGGGAAAGGCTAAACTCCATATGCCATAAAAAGAAAGTTACATTTATATATCCTTGGGAGACTTTCTATGGCAAGAGAAAATTATCTAGAAGAAGGCAAGAGAGTTTATGGAAACTAACTTAATATCAACCTGTACAATTACTTAAGGAACACAGTAGACAAAACACAAACACCACCCTTATAAAATCCTCCAAAAATAGATACAGGAAATGTGGCGGGAAATTTAGATAATTCAGATAAAAATTAAACTAAAACACTAGTAAATAAGGGAAACTAGCAAAGCTATAGAGGAAGAGAAAAAGAATAGAAAACTCCCTTAACGTCACCCAGTTTAATACTCAGTCAATTAGAAGGAAAATGGAAAGCTTCAGTGTAATGATAGCTAATGAGGAAAGCAAACTTATAATTTTATCAGAGAATATGGAATCCCAGGTTACAAGCTTTTCATGAACGATCGCCTTAATGAAATAAGGTGGACGGGGAATGTTCTGTTTTAGAAATCAACTAAACCCAATAGACATTAAATTAGAGACCGAATATGAAGTTACAGGAACAAATATTACCCTCTCTCTCAAGAGAAAAGACAAAAATTGTAAACTCTCTCTACTCATAGTGTCCCATAAAGCACATTCCTAACGTGTAATAGCTGAACACTCTACGACCGACTTCTAGTGAAATGAGCCCAATTGTTCTTGAGGTTGACAGAGCTTTTGTGCCTTGTCGGAGTCCTAGCCAAATTAAGAAGCCCAGTTGCTGCTCTCTGCTAATACTCGTTGTACCTAAGAAACTGACTGTTCTTGGATGTCCAGAAATCCCAGTAATCACTAGCCTTCCGCTGGCAATCCTAGAGAGGAAACAGGCTTCTACCTTATGCTGCTCTGTTGGGAGCTGCGGCAGGCACTTAACTGTTTGTTGCTTTGACAGTACTTAGGGGAGGTCGGAAAATCATCTGGGACTAAGCGGATGCGGCGGCAGATGGGTAAATTCAGTCACCAAACCCTCTTTTATATTAGCGAACAAAAAGCCGGGAAGTATAGAAGTGATTAGCAAATATCTCCAAAAAAGATATATATGAGACAAAATCGTATAGAAATTGAAGATGAGTGAGAAACTGAAGTTAAAGCATAATCTCAAGCTGTACAATTACTTAAGGAACACAGTAGACAAAACACAAACACCACTCTTGGAAAATCCTCCAACAATAGATATAGGAAATGTGGCAGGAAATCTAGATAATCCAGATAAAAATTAAACTAAAACACTAGTAAATCATGGAAACTAGCAGAGCTAAAGAGGAAGAGAAAAAGAATAGAAAACTCCCTTAACGTCACCCAGTTCATTACTCAGTCAATTAGAAGCAAAATGGAAAGCTTCAGTGTAATGATAGCTAAAGAGAAAAAAAAAACGTATGATTTTATCAGAGAATGCGAAATTCCAGGTTACAAGCTTTTCATGAACGATCGCCTTAATGAAATAGGGTGGACGGGTAATGTTCTATTTCAGAAATCAACTAAACCCAATAGACATTAAATTAGAGACCGAATATGAAGTTACAGGAACAAATATTACCACCATAAGAAAAAACATGTCAATACTAATAATATACAGACCACCAACTCAATCGCAAGAACAGGACCAAGAGCTGTTTAGACCAATAAGTAGCAGAAGGGGACAATAAGCTAGCTGTCCTTAAAGAAGACTGCATTGCAACAATAAACTGAGACACTATCGATTCTGCCTCATATACAGAGCGATACAGGCTACTAAAATTTGTCAACACTGAATTCCTCCATCAGTGGGTCGATGATCCAACTAAGGGAAAAACATACTAGATATTGTTCTAACAACAGAAGAAAAATTAGTATCCAGTATTTCAAGCGAAAATGTTGGCAAAAATGGCCAATGGAATAGTTAGGAATCAGTTAGATATTCCTCATGTAAAAGAAAATAAAATTATAAAAACTAGACTACAGACGAAGATACTGGATGCAACAGAAGGAAGATACCAAGAAATTAAAATACAACAGAACAGGGAACATATACTCACAATGGGACTCCTTTGTAGAAAAATGAAACAAAAGTCTAAATGGATACCAAATAGAAAAATTTCACCAGAGAAATAGCCGATGCAGTAAGAAGAGACAGAGAGCATAAATCAATGGGTCCACAGCCCTCTCTTCATGAAATTTCGGAACACAAAAAGTTAAGCAGAAAAATTATTAGAAATGCCAAGATCAATGAGGAGAAAAGACTTGTATCAGCCAGTGAAGTAAATC
This sequence comes from Palaemon carinicauda, assembly GCF_036898095.1. Lineage (NCBI taxonomy): Eukaryota > Metazoa > Arthropoda > Malacostraca > Decapoda > Palaemonidae > Palaemon > Palaemon carinicauda. The sequence continues at coordinate 16,429,455 of NC_090754.1, forward strand.
CGAAATAATATTTTGTATATGTAAGCAGTAGAAACCCAATTAAAACCAATATTAGCCCATTAAGAGACTCAGGGGGTTATCTTATAACAAATGATTTGGAAAAAGCCGAAATGGTGAATGTATAAACGACCCTCGCCAAAGCAGTTATCGAATAAGAGGGACAACAACCACTTAACAAAATCACCTTTACAATGGAAGATGTCAAAAAGAAAATAAAGGGACTTAGTAAGTCTAAGGCACCAAGTCTAGATGATATTTATCTAAGAGAGATTATAGAACTAGAAGAGATAACCCCCCACTCTTACCAAATGTTCCAACAGACAGTCAACGAAAGAAAGACACTATACGGATGGAAACTAGGCAATATTCCTCCAAACTACAAGAAGGTAGCAAAAGAACAATCCGGAAATTATAGGCGTGTGTGTCTAACTTCATTGCCTTTCACAAGTCAATTATAGTAGATCCAATAGTAGAACATATAGATAAAAGCAATCTTCTGATAGACAGCAAACATGGTTTTAGATAAACAGGATTTAGCATATATGACAAAAGAATGGCAATAAATGTCGTATACGTAGATTTTCAAAAGGCTTTTTTTAAAGTACCTAAAAAATGTTAATAGTTAAAATTAGAGAGTCATCATTAACGAGCCTGCTGAATGAATCGAAGATTGGCTGACAAGAGAAAAAAAAAAAAGAATTGTAATCAACGGAGAAGCCTCAGAGTGGGCAGATGTTACAAGAAGAGTTTCTCGAGGATCCGTCTTTGACTCATTATTATTTGTTATTTACTTTAACGGCATAGATTTAGGATTAACTAATACCCAAATTTGTCGACGATACTAAACTAGGAACATACGCTGCGGACTAAGAAGATGCAGAAGCCTTGAGAGAGGATCTAATCAAGTCGGGAGAAATGGCAAATGCTTTTCAACTGTGGGAAATGCAAATTTATGCACATAGGTTATAGTAACCAACAAACAAATTACTATCTGCTGAGTAATGAAATGGTAAGTGTGAACCAGGTGGAAGATCTTGGTATTATTTATTAGCAAAGATTTAAAATTCACCAAAAAGAACCTAAGAGCTGAAAAGAAAACAAAAACTAATAAGTTACACAAAGAGACAATTTAAAAAACGAAACCAAGACATTGTACTGCAGTTGTAAACATCATTAGTAAGACCTCATCTAGAATACGTAGTCCAATTCTAGACTCCATGTATTCAGATGGCTTATATATAGTCAAGAAACAGTACATACGAGGGCCACCAAATTAATTCCAACATTATAAAAAAATGGATATCGAAGGAGAATGGAATGTTTAAACTTATTTGATCTACTAATTCTTAAAGGAATAACAATATAGCCTACAATAACCTCTTCCCATTTTGAGCAAATCATCCCAGAGATAACGGATAAAAACTGGAGTTAAAAGGATACAACAACACTTAATGTTGTAACAAAATAGCAGAATTCTACCGGATGCAGTGAACAGGAACACGGTAAACGAATTCAAGAATAAGTTATACAAGATCATTAGAATTATCTAAATATTTAAACTAATTCGCTCTATCAAAGAGCAAATGGAGTCTCCGCAGATGGATTGAAAAATCTCTCTCTCTCTCTCTCTCTCTCTCTCTCTCTCTCTCTCTCAGAGAGGAAGGACTGGCTCCTTCTCTCTCTTGCTTAATAGAGTATCTCTCTCTCTCTCTCTCTCTCTCTCTCTCTCTCTCTCTCTCTCATAGGAGGAGGAGGAATTGCATTCCTTCTTTCTCTTTCAACAGAAGTCTTAATCTCTCTCTCTCTCTCTCTGTCTGTCTCTCTCTCTCTCTCTCTCTCTCTCTCTCTCTCTCTCTCTCTGTCTCTCTCTCTCTTGGACGTGTCCTATAAGCCATGCTGATGTGGTGACATCCTCCTTGAGATGCCATTATCCTTCATCATGGTTTGCAGGTGAAATCCACTTTTCAAATATCTACACAAAGTTTTTGTTTCAATTCGAAGGTTGGAGGATCCTCGGCCACGGCAGGAAATAAATTAGCTGTTGAAAGACCTGCCTCAGGCACGGGATAAACTTTTGCTTTTGAAAGAAGATGGATGAAATGGGGAAAAAAAAGTTGTTGCTATGGCCTATTGGAAACGCCCCCGTCTAGCAATCGCCGGACTGGGGTTCGAGTCCCAGTCAAACTCGATAGTTTCTTATGGTGTCTGTAACCTCAATCTCCTTTTGAGCTATGTATGGGTGGTTTAGGGGAGCCTATAGGTCTACCTGCTGAATCATCAGCAGCCATTGCCCGGCCATTCCTGCTCCTAACTTTGGTGGAAAGGCCTTAAGCGTTGATCATTAGTATATATGGTCAGCCTTAGGGCATTGTCCTACACGGCATTATCACTGTCCCTTGTCCCTGCCATTCATGAGCGGCCTTTAAAAAACAAATAAGAAAAGTAAAAAAGATAAGGCCTAATGGGTGCTGGCTCAATTCAGTGAACTTTTAGAATCTCGGCCATTTCTTCAAAATCGTCTTTTGATCGATGATTTCTAAAGAAGAATAAAAGAAGTAAAAGATGAAAGGAGAAAGAGAAGGCCAACCGAAGACGATTTAACTTTCAGTTTCTCAGTAATTTCTTCAAAATGGTCTTTTAATCGAGATGAAATTCTTTTCTATAGCCGCAACTTCAAGAACAGTAGTGTGTGTTTTTGTCAGCTGTCTGCACCGTCAAGCCTTCCAGTTGTTTCGCCAAATAACATCCGTAAAATAATGGTACAATTGGTAATGATTTTTTCCAGATGAACGTTAAGCGATTGTAATGATTCCAATATTTTTTCTCTGATACACTAAAGTCCAAATTTATTTTCCTGTAAAGGAAAATTGTAACAATTAGATTACAGTATTTATATTAAAGAGGCTTTCCCCTTTAAATCCTTATAAATAGATATTAAATCAATAACAAGATGGCAAAACCAGGTAATATAGGAAAAAGTATTTTAAAGAATTCTTCTTAATAAACTTTTCCGTGAATTCAACAAGACTTGAGAAAAAGCCGAGTAATAATAGTTTATTTCTTTGACAAAGGAAAGCTTGAAAATTTCCCCACTCAAGGGAATATAGAAGGGAGAGTTTAATTATTCCCTTTGACCATTATTAAAGACTGAGACCTCATGTGGAGATCAAAGGTTGAGTGATTGCAAAGCTCTCTACTCCTAAGGAAGGAACCAAAGACTAAAAAAGGTTGATCGGTGGGGTTTAGAAGTCGACGCAAGCATGGGAAACTGTGGGACAACTCCAATCAATTACCCGGTATTATGTTTTCTCGTTTTAAATAATAAGAGGTAAAATCGCATTGATTTCGCAAGGAAACCCCTCCTTCAATTCAAATTTCTTTATCATAAATGTTTCCATAACCTTAAATCCCGTTTTAAAAATAGATTGCTCCTGCAATCTAAATCCCTCAATCGCATTTAAATTAGCATGTACACATACACGAACACACACAAATATATATATATATATGTATATATATACATATATATATATATATATATATATATATATGTATGTGTGTGTATGTATATATATATATATATATATATATATGGATAAATATCAACACAACATCGTGTTCAAATAGAAATAAATTTCTACTTCATACTTGGGATCGAACGCTAGCCCCTTCTAATGAAAGGACAGGTCGAAACCAACCATGCCACGAGAGGCCATAAAAGAAATCGGAACCTGACGCTACCTACCTGTCCGAGGATTTACCTGGCGAGACATCAGTCTCTTACCAGCGAGCTTTACCCGATTTCCCGGCCCACCACGTGACAAAATTGGTAGTAATTCATTCAAATTACCCCTAATGAGTCAATATGGATAAATATCAACACAACATCGTGTTCAAATAGAAATAAATTTCTACCTCATACTTGGGATTGAACGTTACCCCCCTCTAATGAAAGGCCAGGTCGAAACCAACCATGCCACGAGAGGCCATAAAAGAAATCGGAACCTGACGCTACCTACCTGTCCGAGGATTTACCTGGCGAGACATCAGTCTCTTACCAGCGAGTTTTACCCGATATATATATATATATACATATATATATATATATACTATATATATATATATATATATATATATACATATATATATATATATACATATATATATATATATATATATATATATATATATATATATATATATATATATATATATATATATATAATTCACAGTTGGGTTCCTCTTTGGAATCGTAATTTAAGTAGAAATAAAATGATCACTGCTGCTATCATCTTTTTTTTTTTTTTTTGTAGAAAGCTACAGATATAACCTATATCATCTTCAGCCTTGTTACAATGTAAAATAAAAAAAAAATATCATACATAGGAAGATAAACTTCTAAGAACTACCCACTAGCTTTAAAATCTAACGAATCAAATAAGAAAGACAGCGAGCTTTTCATGTGTAAGAAGGTCACGAAAGTTCAAACAGATCAATGCAAAAAAAAAAAAAACCTGGCTCAAACCGGATCTGTTGACAGAGGGGTGTAGAGCACAATAAACAGCAAAAAAGAAAAAAATATGTTACAATGCACGAGTGTGAAACATGCAGTACATGTGCCCCCACCCCCTAAAAATTACATGCAAGGGAAATAGGGAGCCTTGCTCTTGAGAGGCTTAATATAGGTGCGTCATCTGGCGGGAGATATGCAGGTTTAGGCGATCAATGGAGACCCAGTCTTCTGTGCCACTCATGGTGAGTAGGAATACCTTCGGCATGTGACGGATCATGAGGAAAGAGCCCGTGTAAGGGGACGTTTGCGCTGGCTTGCTAGTGTCTTGCACAGTAAAACGCGCCTTGCCAAGTGCAAATCTGTTGGTATGTGTTGATTAGGTGGGGACTTGTAAGTCTGGCGACATGGAATGAGTTTTCCCACAACGTGACTTAGCTGCTGGAGATTGTTGGAGGAGATTACAGACGGACAAATTTGGCAGGGATGACCAACGGGTTGCCATTCACCATTCCAGCTGTTGAAACTTCCAGGGCGTCTTTAAGAGTGGTCCTTAGTCCCAAGAGGACCCAGGGAAAGTGGGTAAACCATTTGGAGTCCTTACAGCGGCACATCAATGCTGTTTTGAGGGTACAGTGAAAATGTTCAACCATTCTGTTGGCAGCAGGGTTATACCCCATGATTGTATGTGGTTGTCTGATGAAGGGGGATTCCAAGGTGACTCACTAATGATGTTCAAATTGAAAGGTGAAAGTGGTACCCATGTCACAAGTAACAATCTCAGGGATACCTAATCTCGCTAATCACCCTGTGGGAAAGGCAAATGTACAAGAGGTGAACGTTGCAGTTTCCATGGGAATGGCATCAGACCAACCAGTGGAGCAGTCAATGACCGTAAACAGGTAAAGATGTCCTTGTGATGGGGATAGGGGGCCTACAACATTATACATAACCGAAGGTTGAGATTCAATAGGTAAAATCACATGCTTTGGCATTTGATTTTCTATTGAAAATAAAACTGAGCTACCTCTCCAAAAGGTAAAAAACACAGTGTTGGAAATTTGGTTATTTTGAATCCCACAAAAACTTATGGTTTTCATAACAATTTCAGAGTTTGGGGTCAGGGGACATGGGCACATGCCGTTATAGATGGCTACCCTGAGAAAAATCAAAATCACGTGCCACGTACAATTGAAATTTCCCATGTTAAGTATATGGGACTTATTTCGAAAAATACTTAAAGTTGATTTGCTGAAAATTTCGCCAATAGATTTCGCTTGAACTCCATGAAGTTACAGGCCGACCCCTTGGCCACCACGTGATATAGGTTGTATATCAGGCAAAACTCGAACTCACGTGCCACGGGAGCCTGTGTGGGCACGTGCACTGCTGGAAATTGCGTCATCAGACCACTGGCGATCCCCTAGCACCCAAACGGTGCAATCCAGAGGCACCAAACCAGTGCAGCCGGCAAGTGGACGGCACAGGCTTCCAGCACTCACCACCAGGTGTTGCACGTGCACTTTCACGTGCAGCCAGGGGTGCCCGTTTATAGGGATACAATTTATGAGGTTCACCAAGATTTGGAGTCAAAGCCCATTTATTCGAAAATGAGTTGTAAGATCTCGTTTTTACTTCCGATGGGGATAAGACCTACTATCGTCTACCACATGCCATAGGTCGCATCTCTGGGATAAATCTTTTGCATGTGCCACGTGCACATCTGTCATCACCTGTACTCCCAGTGATAGTGACGCGGGCACAATAACGGCTCAGTGGCGGTTAAACAGTGCAACCCGGGGACAGCAAACCAGTGGAGTCGGTGAGGGGACAGAACAGGCTTCTCACATCCACCACCAGGTGGCGCACATGCGCATTCACATGCACCTATGCTGCCCCTTATATGGGGTTATGCATTATGGGAATAACCCAAACTTGGGTGCCCTAGCACCCTACGAATAGTAATGGGACCCAATACCTGTGTGGGGTATGCACACTTGCTGGGGGCCACATTTGTCCATAGGGGACTTGAACCCACCAGGGTCTTTCATTCCAGAGATTCGTTTGGGTAAGTGGAAAATTGTGACATTTTGGTACTGTTGTAAAAATGGCCCACTTTGCGCATGCTCTGTTCAAGAACGAGTGGCCTACTATTGACCTCCACCCATGTGATTATATGCTCTTTCAAATGGAACACGCGGCTTGTCGCTACCTCGTACATGGCACGTGTTACACGGGACCAAGTGGTCATGTGACCTTCCAGATTTTGCCTTTCCAGACCTCGTGTGGACAGTATACGTCCCACTTGCAGGTGAATGCTTCATGCCAGGACGTCCAAATTGGTACCGTTGAGCTCCTCATGACATGCACTCTCTATCTGTGACATATTTATTCATCGCTCTTATAAGATTTGCCTGTTCAAATTCCAGCAAAGCCAAAAAACACAAGGCATAAGCTAATAGGCTATGCCGAGTGCTGATTATACAGTACATACCATATGCGTCCATATTGGCAGAGAACCGTGCACTGCAGGCCAGAGAAATGGGTAACATTGTGATCCGCACGATATGGGCTGTTCATCTCTGATTATTCACCACTTTTGGAAGGGTGGTGTGGTCAAATCCTGGTAAAGGCAAAAAAGACATAATGCATTTGCGATTAGGCTATCCTGCGTGCTTATTGTACCACGTACGTCCACATTGGCTGAGAACAGTGCACTGCAGGCCAGTAGAATGTGGGGCGGCCAACTTGCAGGCAAAAGGACCAGAGTATGCGTCATGTGACATATCTCACCCCAATTAGCCAAGAAATTCATCTCAACCTTCGGTCCGCGGCGCTCCTTAAAAAGCACCGCCTGCAAGTAATGTGGGCAAAGCACTGCTGAGGTTGAGGTAAAAGTTACCCTCTTTGGAAACTTTAGTGTATACAGAAAGCCAACTAATACCTCCGCATATGTCCAATACTACTAAAATCAAAGTAACAAAGTTAAGAAATCTTGTTTCACTTCTATGTTTTTAAGAGCATGACAAGTCTGCAGCCCTGAATATATTGATGATGAAATAAATGAGATTAGAACAATAGTTACGAAACTAAAGTATCCTAAAATTGTATTAGCTGATGCACTAAGAAGAGCAATGATAACAAGTAATGATAACAGGAAAAACTATAATACACAAAATTCACTTTTACTTTCAGTGTTAATGTAGCATTTAAGAGTAGCAATGCAATCAAAACAGCCCTGATAAAGAATTCTCCTAACATTACCAAGGGATGTGTACATCGTATTCCATGGAATTCATGCGAAAAATTCTATTTTGGTCAAACTGGTAAAACCCTTCAAAAGGGAACAGAACAACAAAAGAAAAGTGGCAGATATGATCAAGATAATAAGGCAATCTTTGCCTACATTAGAGATAAAAATAACACTATTAATTTGTCATGTGCAAAGAAACGGATTCAATTAAATATCTTATTCGAAATAAACATCATAGAGTCCTTTGATAATAACAATTTGAATATTAGACATGCAATGTACAAACTCGATGCATTTATATACAAAGAGATTTGAAGCTATAAAAAAGAAAAATTAACCCCTTAATGTAAAACTGAACAATGTAGAGATAATAAATGCCATTGTGAAATTAATATTTAGACTTAAGCTAGCATCCACTAGTGGTTACAATTATATATAATGGCTTTGGCACTATGTATTGTTATGTTAGATATAAGTATTGATATCTATACACTTGCATGTTCATGTTGATAGGGTTATACCTGCATAACTGTATATGCATGTTCATCATGTGTACAAACAGGTATATGTAAGTATATGAATATATGTGTATGTATTGGCATACATGTGTATACCTATATGTTTATGTGTATGGGTATGTCTATGTATATATTTCTATATGTGTGTATATGTAAAGATATGCTTGTATATATGCTTATATATAATTTTGCTTATGTATTTCTATGGATAAGTTTACCCCCATAAATATGAAGAAATTGTATTGTAAGCCTGAAATGACCCTTCCTGGCACGTGGCTAATGAGGAGTGAATTCTTCCGAGGAAACACCTGATAACAGCCAAGGTAGCTGCCTTGGGAGTGCCTTATTGTTCTATAAACCTCTCTATTTTTGTACCTATGTTTACTGTAACATAAAAAAATGCAAAGAAACCTTGTTCAATAAATCAGTCCTATGAAAAAGTATAAAAAAAATAGTCAGGACCTAATCTTATATTTTCTATTTTCATTTTCCCTGTGGTATTTGGCTATATATATATATATATATATATATATATATATATATATATATATATATATATATATATCAGTGGGAAGCTTAACGTAGTAAAAAGCTGTATTAGTGAGGTCAGGGTGCTACCAGCACTCAGATAAAAATCTCCCACCATCACCAATCAGCAGTTGGCCAGCACGGTGATGAAAACTGGCCAAAACTAGCCATGAATGAGGACATGCCTAATGGCTTTGTCCTGCATTGGACTAAGAACTCCTGCAGTGGTTGTTTATATCTATCTATCTATCTATCTATATATATATATATATATATATATATATATATAAATATATATATATATATATATATATATATATATATATATATATATATATATATATATATATACATACATATATAGATATGTATATATTATACATGTATATATATATATATATATATATATATATATATATATACTGTATATACATGTATATATATATATATATATATATATATATATATATATATATATATATATATATATATATATACTGTATATATATGTAAATATATATAAATATATATATATATATATATATATATATATATATGTGTGTGTGTGTGTGTGTGTGTGTAATATAAATTTTGCACAAATAGACGAGTTTTTCTATTCAAATAAACCATATATATTATACTCCTCTTAATATATGTGTGTACAATGGTGGATATGGGTTCATTTCAATTCTAAGTACAAAAAACTAAATTCATCATAAATATGTATGGGAGAATTGTCACCAATTTTCATCTTTCTTTTTGATTAGATGCTATGTCACTCTCACCTCAGTTTCTCGGGCCCTAGTTCGACTCCCCAGCCGACTTGAACCTATTACCTTCAAGTTGATTCCCCCTTGGGTCTCTGATCCCGAAGTGTAGAGAGTATCCAGATATTAGGAGTATAATATATGGCTTATTTGAATATACATATATATATATATATATATATATATATATATGTGTGTGTGTGTGTGTGTGTGTGTGTGTGTGTGTGTGTGTATGTATCTGTGCGTACGTGTGTATCTGTGAGTGCGTTTTTATAAGTGTGTATGTATGTATGTGTGTGTTTATGTACAGCCTCAATTTCAAGTAAAGTAAGGTGCATGTTCAGTCTACAGACATTATGCCTTTACGTCATATTATACGAATCAACACTTCATTTAATATACTCCACTTTCAGTTGCCATGAAGATGAACGAGCAGTTCAATCCCTTATGTTAATGAGTAGGACTCCAGATACTAGTAGAACAAAGAGAACAAACATGCAAGTCAAAATATTTGGAATAAACAAAATAAATAGGGATTCTTTCTTTTGTTTTGTTAATGTAACTCTCGCCGGCTAACAACTCTGACTATAAATCATTATTATTTTCCACCTATATCTACTTGTTCAGTCTACATAGGAGAAAAATAATATCACCAGAAAGTTCCATAAACTCGTTATATGAGAATACGATGCCTATAACAATTAAAGAGCAGACTGATTAGGCCAACAACATAATGAGTACTGGGCAGAAGGCACGTTCATAATCAAGCAGAGACCCCAATGAAACATATTAGATTATATGGTTAATGCTGCAAATGTTTGTAAAGCGTTACCTCAAGAATTACATACAGACATATCAATGAAGTAATTCTAGACTTACAGATACACACATTCATTGTTTGTTACAAATCGAAATGCCAAGTACCTTAGAGATCGACTTGTGCAATCACTTTAGCGGCCAAATATAAATTAGTAATTGCTTAGTGATATAGCTAAGTCTAAGGTATGGTACAGTATGGAATTTTGCTCACTAATCCGTACATGAATCGTACCGTACAGTACTTTGGCAAGATTTCCGTACCGTAATTTTAGACTAAATATCAATCGTATCGTACCGTACCGTAATGACAGCCTTGTATAATTTATATCGAAAACTTTCAAATAAAAAAGATATAGCAGTATTGATCATTTCATTTCTTGCTATATATATATATATATATATATATATATATATATATATATATATATATATATATATATATATATATATATATATATATATATATATATATATATATATATAAAGAGAGAGAGAGAGAGAGAGAGAGAGAGAGAGAGAGAGAGAGAGAGAGAGAGAGAGAGATCTTTATGTATATATATATATACACACACATATATATATATATATATATATATATATAACTTTTATTGTAAGGAATTGAATCTAAATATTTCAATTCATATACCTGTTTATACATATTTCTATCTATGTGTCTATCTATTGACTTCCCCAAGTTTGTCCTAATTATAATTCAACAGAGCAGTTTTTTTTTCCTTCCCAACTTTCTCTTTTGTTTTATGTTTGCTCCTTTTTCCTTCCTTTCTTCTCCTGAATGTACACCGCTTTTTTATTACTCTCCGTAACCTTTAGCATCATTTCACCTTTCCCTCATCTGTCTGTTCAAAGGATTATTAGGTTTCATATACATTCCAGGAGTCTTTCTTTCCGACTTCCACCCTCTGTCTCTCTCTATTCATTCTCTCATTCCCTATTCTTCCTTTCGTTCTTTGTAGCTTTCACGTCTTCATCCCTTTTCCCATTCTAAAACCCTCCTGTCAACCTAAGAGAAAAAGAGACAATTCTTTTGTCTTCGAGCGAACGAGTTAGAAGAGTCGAGTCATATCAAAACTTCAGGTTCTCGACATTTCTTTAGGTTATTCACAAGCAACGAATATTTCCTGGTAAAACATGTGCGTGTGTATGTGTGTATGTATGTGTGTGAAGAAAGTCAAGGGAAAATGAATGACTCAAATTTGTTAACTAAATTAAGGATCTCGAAGAAAACCTCCACATAAACGGAAACATTATTTGGTTACGTGGAAATCTCTCCGTGAATTCAAGGGAATCCCCGCCAATCTGATTACGAAGCCCAAGCGTCTGTTATGGGTGTTAACAAGATCACAAACTAACTGGATTTCCATTTACCATTTATAGTTGATGCACTTGGGTTGGATTTTCAGTTAGGAACTGAGTTCTATTGAATTACCCTCAGTTGCCCGTAAAGGGTCTATCAAAATAACCTGTCTGGGGGAGGATCATTTGACACTGCTTGAAAATATACAGTATTTCCCCACGAGCAAAGGCAACTCTAGACAAAATACCTAATGGAAAAGTTTGAATGATATTATTATACCACGTAATCTAATAGGTGTAGAACGTTACCTGTGTAAGACGATCGATAGTCGAAAGATTATACATCATATAGGGATCAATTTTCTATTTTTGTAAAAAAAAAAATGGTAAATGTTAATCTTGCACAAAAAAAATCAAAAGGAAAGTTTCTGATTTGTAGTGAAATTATATCAGAGATAATTATATTGCCTCTGTCCTTATAATATATACAGTATATATATATATATATATATATATATATATATATATATATATATATATATATATATATATATATATAATATATATATATATATATATATATATATATATATATATATATATATATATATATATATATAGGCAACTTAAAAAAAAGGGTGAAAAACGCTGTGGGGGCACTCGTAGGAAGATATAAAAATACTAATCCAAGGCATCCTTGAAGAAATGTACAATTCCACAAGCTGACCTGGAAACCCTATCTCGCGACTGTATTGATGAAGATGAGTGTTAAAAACGCGGCCCCTGTCCTTTGCCCTTGCAAAGGTCTGCGGCAAGGTATGCAAGTCCAATATTGGCCTGTTGAGTCAAAGCAATGTACAAAAAGGGAAGCAGTATTCCCACTACATTCAACATCTACGAGTATGGGGGAGCTTTGAAAGTCGTCATCGATAACGATGGCTTCCTATTGGATTAGGTTAAATGTAAGGGATTCAGGAGACTTATAGGTGGTGGATATTTCAGTAAAAGGTAAAACAGTATAAGGGTACAAACGGTGACACCAGCCATGAATTGGCAATACTGAAATTAGAAGTTGAAGTATTGCAGAAGAGTTACCAACGGAGATGATTCATTGCAGGTGGTTGTGCTTGAGAGTGATGTCATCGGCGAATAGGGCAAATGACAAAGGGATTGATAGATTCATCGGTTGCAAAACCTCTGGCGTCGAAAAACCCCGGGAGGGAGATAACCAAAATCTCGAATGATGCGTAGGACGAGTTAATAAGATCTATTTTGGGTTTGTGGTCATTACAAAAAAAAAAAAAAAAAAATCAAATCAAATAACGATCTTTTAAAGAATGTTTACGAACATGCGCTCACCTTTAACATCAACACCCTATTTTTCCTTCCTCATCTCATGTTCGTATTCTTTGGAGAGCAGAGGTGAGATATGGAAAAAAAAAAGTAAAGAAAATCTTAAAGTAAAATCTCTGAGAGAAATAATCTTAGCTGAGTAATGGAAAATTTTCATTTCTGTATAGAAACAGAGGCGATAAAAGGAATCCAAAAGATTAATATTCCCAAAAGATATTATGAAGTAAATTAGCAGTTTGCCAAATAAAAAAAAAATCATAACGAGGAAGTTCTGGATTTTCCTTCCTTTTAGGGTGTCCATTCATAGACTGGATTAATGAACCTACCCCATAATGCAAGGCGCTGGAGTCTGGAAGACCATTCAGTGCCAAGATGCAACAGGGGGAAAAGTTCCAAGAGGTTGGATATCAGGATGAAGGAAGGGAACCAGGGGTGGATGAAAAGTGAAAGGCTAAAAAGTGGGTTGGGTATTCCATGACACTTTTTGCGTATAGTTTCATTAAAAATCAGCAATGAGCGGAAATATTTGTAAATATAGGGCCCCAGGTTATGTTACAATATTCCAATTTCAGGAGGAATGGTTTTATTATTACCTCCGCTAGGGAGGTATTGCGATCGAGTGGACATTTGGCTGTGCATAGGATAACGTCAAAACTACTCGGCGGATTTTGAAGGAATTTTCACCATAGATAGATATAATGTGAAGGACGACCTCTTTGAATTTTGAAAATGATTCTGTTACGGATTCTGGATCCAAAATTGCATTTTTAGCCATTTTAAAGATATCGTCAAAACTACTGGATGGATTTTGACTAATTGTTCCACCACAGATAGATCTTAAGCCATGGACGACTCCGTGCGGCAAAGCTGTTAGGTTGTAACAAAGAGGTAAGGTGAATGCAACTGAACTTTATTAAACAAACATCGAGATTATATACATAGACTTGCAAGCAAGAACTTAAAAAAATTCAAACATAATTAAACATGAGCTAGCCTGCTTACACAGGTTAGTCTATTAACAGTGCAGGGAAGAGCGAATGATAATATACGAAAGGAAAACCATTACAGTGTACGATCGTGCATGAAACACGTGCTGTACAGGGCTCTCCCCTAAAACTAACAAACATGTGAAATAGAGCATCCTACTCTAGAGAAGCGTACTGTAGGCGAGTCCTCTGGCAGGAGATATGCAGGTATTATACAACTAATTGAGACCCAGTCTTCTTTGCCATGAATGATAATCAAGAATGCTTTCGGGAAGGGGCTGCATTAGGGGGCTTTAGTGCTGGCTTGCCAGTGTCATTGTGCAGAAAAACGTGCATTACTGAGTGCAGATCTGTCGGTATGTGTTGCTTACCTGGAGGCTTGCAAGTCTTCCGGCATGGATTATATTTTCCCACAACGTGAAGTATAAATGGGAGATTGCCGGAGGAGGTTGCAGATAGAAAAAAATCGGAAGGGGAGATCAACGGGTCGCCATACACCATTTCAACTGCCGAAAATCTAATGGGTCTTTTGAAGTGATCCTTAGTCACAGGAGGACTCAGCGAAGATGCGTAAACCAGTTGGATCTCTTGCAGTGACAGATCAAAGCTGCTTTGAAGGTGCGACAAAAACCTTCAACCATGTCTGATGTAGGGTGTTTCCCAGGAGATTTGCTAATGATGTCCACAATTGAAAGGTAAAAGTGGTACCCCTGTCAGAAATGATATGCTCAAGGATTCCAAATCTTGCTATTCAGCCGAGAGGAAGGTAGATGCAAATAAGGTGGACATTGCAGTTTCCATAGGAAAGGCTTCAGGCCAGTGAGTGGAGCGGTCGATGACGATAAACATCTAATGATGTCCTTATGATGTGGGTAGGAGACCTACTATGTCGACGTGAATGTAGGCAAAACAACGCTGAGGTTAAAGAAATGTGCCGACTCTTGAATCCGTGTGCCGATGTGCTTTTGATGTTTGGCATGATTACAGGCATGGACCCAGTCCTTAGCATCCTTAGTAGTGCCTAACCAAATGAACTTCACCTTCAGTAGCTGTGCAGTAGATCAGCGGAAGGGATATGAGAGGTCATGAATGAAATCAAATGCCTGTTGACTCATGGGGGAGCAGGTATCCACTTTCTAGGTCTACCAGTACTGACGTCACAGAGGAAGATGACGTTGGAGTCATTGAGGGGGATGTCTTCCAAACGCAGGGAAGAACAAGATGTCCTACATGCTTGATACTCTGGATCTTTTCTTTGGGCTTTTCCATGGCATTGTAATCCAATCCCAGTTGAATGGCGTCCAAATTTTTTTTTTTTTTTTTTTTTTTTTTTTTCATTTTCCCAGTGACATGTTGAAGGTTGCAATTATATTCAGCCAAGGTAAAGAGATGTCGGCATTGACATGCAGACAAGGCGGTCTGTACAATAAAGGCATGCTCTAGAGGCATGTGGTCCATGCAAATGACGAAGGGCGTACCATCCAAGAAGTGGCGAAAGTTACGGACAGCCAATTGCTCTTCCAGCAATTTGTGGTCAAAGGTAGAGTAGCCAGATTCTGCCTTGGATAGTTTTCTACTGAAGAGGGCCAATGGGCAGGGCAAGTCGTTGACCAACTGCTCGAGTACTGTATCAATAGCAACGTTGCTGGCCTTGGTAGAGAAAAGGAGAGGTGCATATGACACAGGAAAAGGGAGAGCACCACTTCAGGCCTTTTGGCTTGCCCTTGAGGGAGGTGTATTGGGGCAAGAGTGGCGGTGATGGCTGGCAGGAAACGGTGATAATAGTTAATCATGCCCAAGAAATCTTGCAGTCATTTGACGGTCGAGGGTGTGGAGAAATTCTGCACAGCTGCTACCTTCTCGATACTTCTTTGGTGCCAAAGGTACACTTATCGTATCGGACCACAATGCCGTTCTGTTGTAAGTGGTCTAGCATGATGCGTAGGTGTTCCTCTTTAGAGGAAGAGAACACAAGTGTGTCGTTCACGAAACATACACAAAAGTCGAGGTCCCATAAGATGCCCTCCATGATGTGTTGAAAGGGGCCCCAGCATTACAAAGGCTAAAACACGAGTAATTGAAGGTGTATGCACTGAAGGGGGAAGTGATGGCGATCTTGGGGATGTCTTCTGTGTTCAAGGGCACCTGATAATACTACTTCATGAGGTCGAGACTGGAGAAAACCTTCACTTTGTGTAAGTAGGATGTCACGTCGGCAATGTTTGGGAGTGGGTAGGGATCCGGTTCTGTCTGCTAGTTCAAGAGCCTGTAATCCCCCGACAGATGCGAGTCTTCTTTCTTTAGGAAAATGTGTAAGGGTGACCATCATTGGCTTAAGGACTTTTAGTAAAGGCCATTTCTTTCATTTCAGCGAACTTTTGTTTAATGGCTGTCAAACGATCCGATGTCAGATGCTTTAATCTGGTGAACACCTGGGGCCCTATAGTCTTGATATGGTGATAAATACCGTGTTTAATAAAACCTGTGGGGGTTTGACAAAGTTCTGGATGGATAACATTTGGATACAACTGGGAAAGCTTCCTGTACAACGGGTACAATGAGAGGAGGTGGCCATAGGCATCCGTGTGTCTGCTGATGAGAAGAGCAAGGTCGGAGGCTCCGGGTAGGAGAAGTGTCGAAGAATACGAATCAACATTGACTAACCATCTGTGAGCCACATCAACTAGGAGGTGGAAATATGAGAGGAAATCTGAACTGAGGATTGGTAATGTAACGTCAGCAATGAGAAAGTTCCAATTATATTTGGTGCTTCCAAACGATAATGTGAGGGTTTCATAACCATATGTGGCTATCGCAGATCCGTTGGCAGCTACCATGTGGATGTCGGCAGACTTAGATAGACTACGTCTGTCATGTCCTGGAGAGTGGCTTTGGCAGAAGAGAACGGCAACCACTCGTGTCTATCAAAAGTTGCACCCCCGTACCTGCATCATGTAAAATGAAAAGATTAATGACAGGGGAGGCCAATGCCACTAGTGATGGCCTACTTACACGTTTTTTACTACTGATAACTGTTCTCACATTTCTTTGCAGAAGCCACGAATCAGGAGTGGTAATATCATAACTGCGGCCGATGGTCATCTGTAAGTAGCTGAAAAGGTTATTGTTAGGGGCATATGCAAGGGGTGGTGGGGGAATTTGTCGCTGCTCTGGCACGTCAGGAGGGTAGGCATATGTGTCTTACCGCATTCATGTCAGGTTTGGGTAAACGCCATACCCTAAGGGCACCAAGTAGATTCACTTCACGAGGAGAATTGTCTGCAGCAGGTTGCAGGCGAGCTATAATGCATGAGCGTAGGAGTGGGGGGAGTTAAGGGCTATAATCCCCCACTTTTTAGTACGAAGATTTACTTATCTATCTTTTATTTCAGAAAAGATTAGAAGATATTAAATTGCATAAATTCGCTTAGAAAAGATTCAAATATGTTAAATTGTATGTTATATTTAGTAACTCATTTTTCATAACAATCATTCAAAAGTAATTTATCTAATATGAGGTTTTGGTTTTATTACATAATATATTTATATATATACACACATATATATATATATATATATATATATATATATATATATATATATATATATATATACATATATATACATACATACATATATATATATATATATACATATATATATATATACATACATATATATATATATATATATATATATATTGAGATAGGTCATGGCTCCTAGTGAGATTCAAAGATAAGATAAAAAAGGAGAACGAAGAGTCTGGACAACATCTCTCATATTTATTAGTGCCGTCGTTTCGGGACTCATACCATTATCAAGGCTACAAAAGACAAAATATAATTAGTAAAACTCAGTAAAATTATATATTACAAAACAGTTTAGAATTAAAGTTAAATATACAGATACAAGTATAATCAGTATATCAAATGAAGTACGTGAAAGAAAAGTATATTGAAACTGAAATACACTAAAAAAAAATAAATAAATAAATAATGAAAATGTCTAAGCAGACCAACCATCTTGACTAAACCTGAGAACTGATTGACTGTCTGAAGGACAGCTCTCAGAAAGAGTGGTTGTAGTGTAAGAATTGCTCATATGATTATTAATGAAACCTCTACTGGGGCAAACAAAGAAGAAGCATATACCCATCAAAAGAGAGATGCATCTGTTATAACAACAGAAGATGATTAAAGGCAACGTTTAATGGAACACTTTAGTGAGGTCATGAATTAGAGATATGAAGGGAATTATTGTATTGATATACCTAAAGCTGATGAAGACCTTGATATGTCCATAAATGAATTCAGTGTGTTTGAAGTCCAAGCTATCATGAAAAAAACTCAAGAGATGGAAAGGCCCAGGATACGATGGATCTTCAATTGCACAAAAAATTGGCTTATTGAGAAAGTCTTACAAGATTTTCGGTGACCCATATATTCTGTAGAAGTGTTTTAATTCTTTCATTCTACCTTGTTTTGAGTATTGTTCTGTTGTGTGGTGTTCAGATGCTGATTCTCATCTTAATTTGTTGGACAGAAACTTACAGTCTATTAAATTTCTTATTCCTGATCTAGATATTAATCTTTGGCACCGTCGTTCAATTAGTTCATTATGTATGTTGCATAAGATTTTTCATAACTCTGACCATTTTTACATTCAGATCTCCCTGGACAATTCTATCCTGTTCGTAATACTAGGCAGGCAGTTAATTCTAATAGCCAGGCCTTCTCCATCATGAGGCTCAATACTACACAGTATTCTAGAAGTTTTATTCCAGCTGTTACCAAGTTGTGGAATGATCTTCCTAATCAGGTAGTTGAATCAGTAGAACTTCAAAAGCTCAAAGTTGGAGCAAATATTTTTATGCTGACCAGGCTGACATGAGTCTTTTTATAGTTTATATATGACAAATCTGTTTTTGACGTTGTTAATAGTTTATATAGGACATAGCTGTTTTGACGCTGTTACTGTTTTTAGAATGATATATTGTTGATTTATTCTCATCATTTATTTATTTCCTTATTTCCTTTCCTCACTGGGCTATTTTTCCCTGCTGGAGCCCTTGGGCTTATAGCATCTTGCTTTTCCAACTAGGGTTATAGCTTGGCTAATAATAATAATAATAATAATAATAATAATAATAATATTAATAATAACTACTCAGATTATTTTGGCCGAAAATGAAGTGACTCCCAGAATACTTACAAGATTATTTTGTAGAATGTGGTATGAAGAGGCAAAACCTGATGAATGGGAGCTAGGAGTGTTAGTGAAAATGGCCAAAAAGGAAGATCTGACAGATTGCAGTAATTACAGAGGCATAACAATTACGTCAGCTGTTATGAAAATATGCAATATGCTCATTCTAAACAGACTAGAGAGAAAAATTGACGAAAAGCTGAGAGATGAACCAGCAAGATTTCGAAAAGGTAGAAGTTGTAATATCCAAATTTTAATTTTAAGATATGTTTTACAGCAATGTGTAAAATATAGAAATCTAATTTGTATGGCATTTGTGGACTATGAAAACGCCTTTGATAGTGTGCACCGGCCGATTTTGGGGAGAGTTCTGCATTACTATGGAGTTTCTCTTGAATATGTAAATTTGATTAAGTCTGTTCAAGAGCATAGCAAGTGCAAAGTTAATGTTGATGGAGTCCTATCAAATTGAATTGACAGTGAACAGTAGGGTACTCCAAGGAAATGTGCTATCACCTATGTTGTTTATCCCCCTCATGGATTTTTTAATGCATAAAACAGCTGGGGATGGCGGAGAAGGATTGCACTGGATTGGTAACAGGAAATTAGCTGACCTAGAGTATGCTGGTGACGCTGTCCTTATTAAAAAATGCCACAGGATTCGCAAAGCTTACTCCACAGAATGCATGAAATATCACACGAGGTTGGGCTCAAGATAAATAGAAGAGAGACAGATATGATGCGAACAGAATATGCAACGAAAGATGAAATATCATCGGAAGGAGAAAGAATTAATGAGGAGGAATCATTTAAATATTTAGGAACTATGATCTCTAATACAGGGTCTTTAGAAATTGAGTTTAATGAAAGATTGAAAAAAGCACATCAAACAATGGCTAGGTTACGTAAAATTTGAAAATCAAATCGCTTGAAATTACAAATAAAAATCAGGCTATATATCTGTTTAGAGAAATCGGTGTTACTGTTTGGACATGAGTCCTAGTATGACAAAGAAATAATATTCAACAATTTTTTTAGATTTGAAAACAACGTCCTTAGAAGAATATTGGGAGTTGAATAGCGAGGAAATATTAGAAAAGAAAATATAAGAGAGATTACTCGAGTGCCTTATGTGGATTAGATCATGATCAGGGGTAGATAAAGAGGGTTTGGGCATGCTCTTCGCACTCCCCAAGAGAGATTGATTCGTCAAACTTTCAACTAGGCTCCACTAGGCACCAGAAGAGTTGGAAGGTCCAGGCCTACATGGCTGAAGACTATAAAGCGTGAAGTAGGAGATGATGAATGGGGTATTGATATAAAAGTTCAAGATAGAGACGACTGGTGAAATCTTACTGAAACCCTTTTCGTCAATAGCCGTAGGAGGAGATGATAATGATCATGATGAAGATTATTATTATTATTATTGTTGTTGTTGTTGTTGTTGTTGTTAACATTATGAATATAGAAGAAAAAATAGGTAATCAAAAGTAAATATAAGATTGACAATTTTGATTATTTCTCATGTTCAATGTTTTTTCTAGTTCCTTTTCAGCCTCATTATTTTGGTTCCAACATTTTTAGGTTCCCATCAGTTCGAACTTTTTCTTTGAGGTGAATTGTCTCTTGAAGTAAAAGAAAGTCAAGTTAAGTCCTTTATTTCACGTCCCTCAATTCCACATCTTTGATCGTCATTAAAATGAGTCGGTATCAGTTTTCTTATAAATCTTTGCGGTCTTGATTAGGGTTTGTTCTTCTTTTATTTTCTGTATCAAGGATGTTTTTATCCAATGACCTGTCTTATCACTTTTTCAACCTTAGATGAAATATTGATTGGTTTCTTTACTAAACTAACGCAGGAGGGAGGGGCCCCACCCCCAATCGGATACCGACAACTGGCCAATCAACTGTAATTGGGCTTCAATCTTCAACTAAATTCTATCCAAATTCGTTTTTCACATTTGTCCTTCGATGCACCGAGGATTCATCTGATCCTCTCTTGATCATCGGTTCATCGAATTAACCAGAATTTTTTATTGTCTTTAGTTCGGTTGTAAAATTTATCTTGTTGGTCATATCCCAAAATTTACTTTCTCTTATCATTAACTGGCGATGCCTCGGAAGTAATAAAACTATTTGGACATTTCATTAAATAAAAAAGAAAAAAAAACACGAAATGTTTATAAAAGATGATCTGGTAAAAGTTGGGAATCCCTTGGGAGAGGAAAGGCTGTTGGGTTGGTCCAAAACCTTTTATATCAGGTCAGAATGATGATGGAAGGTTAAAACAGCATTTACTTTTGGTGTGGATTTAATCGACTGTTGAGGATCGAAGAACATAAAAAATGTACCGTTGGGTGACAAATATTTTTGACAGAGGAAAAAACAAGTAATGTAAGTGAAACAGAAGCAGCAAAAATGTTAGTCTTCTTTTCTTCCTCTGGATGTTAAGGATTAAATCATGCTAGAAAGTTGTTATCCTTTGATTGCACGATATGTAGACCGTTTCTCTTCATCTATTTAACTCTTGAATTCTCTTACTGTTTCTGTGTTTTTCCTGATTCTGTTCTATCTTTTTGTCACAGGGGAACAGAATGGCTGTATTTCAGACAGTGACTGACTTTTAGTTTTTACTGGTGTCTATTTCTGGATGTTATTTTTATGATGGTTTCTTTTTTCCACAAATGACTTCAATATCTGTGCTGCTGTTTTACAAAATTTGAGATCATTAATGTGTGATGTATTTTTTTTTTTTATATTACACGTACCTTTGACAATTGTTCAAATTCCCTTTGTCAATCTTCATTTCTTAATGTTTCGGGAAATTTTTATAATGTTACACCCAATGTGTAGATAAGTTTTTAGTCAGGATACACCAAGATTTTTGGTATCAAATTAAGGCTGTTTAAATTCGCAATGATATTAAAAGCATTAATGAAAGTTATCTGCATAATATTTGTGAAAAATATGAATACAATACACAGAAAGTGTTTTTGAGTGAATGTTCATTGGAAATGATAGGGTATTCAGTATTCACTTTGAACGGTAATAAAATCCTTATCTTGTCGTCTTCAAATCTGTAATTTATAAATCTTGATAGAGAATATCCAGAGCTTTCATTTGGCATATCAAAAAATATATAAAAAAAATTTATTGACAAATTAGTTAAAAAACGAACATCCATATTTTCAAAAACGTGCCAATCGGTAAAATGTGCATTTTAGTTTCTAATTTTTTTTATGTTAACATTGATAATATTTGTGTTCAGTAGATCTAGACCTTTCATAAAAACCTAATTAGGTTGAGTTGTGAGGGAATGGGGAGATACTTAGTAGCCCCAACTGGCCCTCGGCTGCACAGGCTCCTCCAAAAAGCCCCTTCATAGCTCACAAGGACGGTGAGGCTTCAGACATTACTAGCAACTATCGGGATTGAGCGGAGCTCGAACTCCAGCCTCGCAGATGGCAACGCAGGGAATTTTCTGGTTATGTACCACGGCAAAATACAAAAAATAAAATGATAAAAGATCCCGTCGACGTAAAATAATTTTATCTCGACTTCTTCAGCAGAAGAAAAATGGATCTTGCCTTTCTCTTCTTCAGTTTTCAGGTAAAGACAGAAAATCTCATCCCAGTCTCCGTTCCGGCTGTAAATCGCTCTAATGGAGTTCTCATCACCTCAAGACGAATTGGCCATTAAGGAAAGGATTGTTCTCTCTCTCTCTCTCTCTCTCTCTCTCTCTCTCTCTCTCTCTCTCTCTCTCTCTCTCTCTCTCTCTCTTCATTTTCGTTTTATGAGAAATTATCATATTTCTTTGATTTACATTGCCTTTGTTTATTTTGTCTAACAAGACTTATATTTAAATGCTGATGAACAAGAAGAAATAAACAAAAAGAAGAAGACGAGAGAGAGAGAGAGAGAGAGAGAGAGAGAGAGAGAGAGAGAGAGAGAGAGAGAGAGAGAGAGAGAGAATATTTATAAAACTCACATTTAATAATCAGGCATGAGGCAAAAAACTTTAAAATGAACTAATGTTAAAATAGATTGACTTCATTTCAAGAAAATCGTATTTCCAAAATGAAGAAGAAGAAGAAGAAGAAGAAGAAGAAGAAGAAGAAGAAGAAGAAGAAGAAGAAAAAAAAAAGAAGAAGAAGAAGAAGAAGACAATAATGTATTATAAACTAATGAAGAACAATAAAAACCTTTTCGAAAGTAGATAAAAAAAAATAGTAGAGAAAGTAATAGAAATAGAGAAGGAGTATGGGATGACGAAAAGGTCTTCTAGTCATTTTATCTCAGATCATCACCTGAGGTCAGATTCTCTATCAATGTTCAATTTAAATCATTAAATTCTATTTATTGGATGGGAAGAATAATTGTAAGATCTCTTTTGAATGAGAAATAGCCATCGAGGCTTAGTAATTTTGACAATATTTGGTAGTTTTTAGAACTCATATATGAATAAAATCTAAGAAACATTTAATGTCAAAATTGTCCGTCATCTCATTTTCCATGTGGTGATGAGACGTGAGTTTCTTTTGGTATAATTCTTGTCTTTTGTACATAGATATTCTGTTAATGGTCACCTATGATTAGATGTTGACCTCCTGTCCATATCTGGACAGCTGTTCTAGCCAGAGAAAGTTGTGGTAGTCTCGTCGAAGCGGTCATTCTGAATGTCCGGAGTTCAGACAGCAGTTTAGGTCCTCCCTAGTCCTGCCTCGGGTGGAGAGGGAAACATTGCATATTTGTGACTCCTGTTTCTGCCGCTCATGAGCGGAATTTAAACAATTAGGAGGTCCTATGATAAGACAACCTCCAAAATATGACAGAATTATGTTAAGGTTTCTGAAGTCGGATAAGGGTTTCCTGTCGATTCGTGGGAGAGATTTTGGAAGTTGTATTGACTAAGTCGTTTTTGTTTGGTCTGTTTCTTCCTATTCTTCTTTTTCGTTCGAAATCGAAGGAAAAGTCTCTTTCGACTTCCATTGTATTTCCCGCTATGAAAGAAGGATCGTCGACCTTCGACTTCAAATGGATTTTCAATTGGCGAAACCCCGGAGAATGACCTGAAGGAAGAGGATGTCATCTCATCCGTTTGGCCTTGTAGGATACGTCTGAGAGAGAGAGAGAGAGAGAGAGAGAGAGAGAGAGAGAGAGAGAGAGAGAGAGAGAGAGAGAGAGAGTATTGTCATCATACGAGATAATAACTCCAAATTTGGCATATATATTCCGCTAATGATGTTGGTGTCTTCGGTAAACTTAAGGTCAAGGTCATGCTGAGCTTTATAAAGTTCTAACGTGAATTCAGCCCTGGCCATATTATACAACTCTCTTTTTGGCATTATTTGTATACTTCTCTATTGAGTCATTAGGTCAAAGTCAGAGAGAAAGCCGATCTCAAAAGGTTAACATTGATTATGAGTTCTTTTATTTGTCTTATCACTAAATTTCTCCCTATTTTCGACTTTTCTTATCTGCGACTTTGATACTTGTGTTTATATATACAGATATTCTAAATCAGATTCAAGGTTAATTATATAATAATTTTTCGTCTGAATTATTTTTCTATGCAAAAATCAATGAATGAATAACCGCGAGTAGTAATTCATGGATGTGGATAAGTTTGTAGTTGGCAAGTCATTTGAACAAAAGCTAAAGCCTGCATAAGAAAGAATGCGCATTTTTAAACAAATGCCTTGAAAAAACAGATATTAGGAATTTAATAAAAAAGATCATACTTTATAATAATAATAATAATAATAATAATAATAATAATAATTGTCATTAGAATATGCTTTTTGACCGCCAAGTACAAAGTATTTAAATTCAAATATTAACAAAAAGAATAGTTTTCACAAGAGACATTAAAATGTTTTAAGAAAACTCTTCAATCATGAAACCTAATTACCAGTTTCTTCTTTACTGAAAATGACCTAGAGAAATTCTGTTTAATCTCATAGAATGAATTTTACTCTTAATTTCTCACTTTGTCTCAAAACTACCATTGTGATATTTCAGGGGAAACTGAGTAGGCCTCCTCACAACTAGAAACAGGTGTTTCTCAATGAGAAATTTATTTCTAATATATCAGAGAAATTTTCTTTTATTAGATCAAGCATTTAGAAATAAATTATAAATTTCGTAGTTTTATATAATGATAATTCTTGGATCCACATCTGCCAATCAGAATCATGAAAATATAATTGCGTATCATGGAAAGCTTATTTATCGTCCCATTAAACTGTGAGATCAAATTGATATTTTATATTAATGCAAGAACTGGCTACCATTTCACAATCTCCCGGGCTATCTGCTGTAAATCATAGAATTCAGCTGCGTTAAAAATGATTATTTTACAACAAAAGAAATGTTTAATCTTGATATAAACTGTACTTTTATAATTCGTAATCTCTCTTCTTCAAAGTATAGTTTTTCTTACCTGCAGATAAAGGAACATCTGGACGCTCCGCCGGGTCAGAATAAAAGCCCTGGGGAGCAGAGGTCAAGGGACAAAGGTCAATCACCTCATCGCTACATTTCATTTTGCAACCTCTGTCGGAAATATCTCTGACGGACATTGAATAATGAAGGATGCAAACACAGACACATACACATACACACTCAAACCCAAGAACACACAAACACACACACATACATATATACATATATATATATATATATATATATATATATATATATATATATATATATATATATATATATATATATATATATATATATATATATACAGAGAGAGAGAGAGAGAGAGAGAGAGAGAGAGAGAGAGAGAGAGAGAGAGAGAGAGAGAGAGAGAGAGAGAGAGAGAGAGAATGTAGGACTGATAATTAATATGAGTAAAATTAAGATAATCTCCAATGAAAATGCAGAGACAACAAATAAGGGTTATGGACGAACCTCTATATATTGTTAATGAATATACGTACTTAGAATAGGCAGTAAGTATTTCCCCAGGGCATGAGAACAAAATTAAAAAAAAAGAGATTATGAAAAGTAAAATTCCACTTTCTCTAAAAAAAAAAAGTATGTATTCAAATGGTTCTTCGAGTATCAACTTATTCATCAGAAACGTGGAGTCTTAATAAAGCCTTAGAACATGAGCTAGTTGAACTCAAAGAACTATGGAAAGAATAATAATGGGTTTAACACTAAGAGGCAGAAAAAGAGCAACATGATTATGAGAGCAAACTAAAGTAGAAGATATTCTAATAACACGAAAGAATAATAAGTGGACATGGACAGGACTTATAATGAGAATAAAAGATATATATATATATATATATATATATATATATATATATATATATATATATATATATATATATATATATGTAATAGACGGTAGGATAAGCGTCTCGATTCGTCGGAGGGGGTTCTTATTGGTTCAATGTTTAAGCGCTGATGAATGTGCCATAGGTTTATTCCATAAAACTCCACCTGACAAACAAACAATCAATAATATACAAATTGTCAGATAGATACACATATACACACTTTAGTGACTAGAATATTACAACATAGCATAGCATAGTTATCACAATTATCCTCAGCAATATTATATTAGGTTCAAAGATATATGTTCTGCAAAGCACTCGACACAGACTATTAGGGATTTTAACAATGACAATGTTCTATTTAACAATGGCAATTAAACGGATCACTAATAATAGATTAAATGCTGGACATTATAGAAATCCAATCGGAATGCATATATTTCACAATTCGGAATGCATATATTTCACAATACACCTCAAAGCACACACTCGTACTGACCTGTAAAGAATATTTGGAAAATATTCCACAATATATAACTGTAGTACGGCGTAGGCTAACATAAAGCCTGACAACCTGGGGGCACCAGGCAGAGACGCCCTCGAGACTGTGTTGGCCCGAGCTACGTGTTAACGCTGGGAGGACCAAAGACCGAATCATAAGATTTGTCTTTCCACATTCTCGTCAGTAATCATGCTTGGTTACTGTAAACAGAAACCTGTTAACGAGGTGTACTCCGCAGTTAATCAATTAGTCTTAACTATAGTTACGAGGACGGTATAAAATTTGAAGTAATATATTGATACTTAGCATTTCCCACCAACTGAGATTTAATGAGGTTTACTGCCATTGACTTGTTAAAACACCTACCAAGCTAAATAAGACGAAGAAGATACATACATGAACACAAACACATTATATTTGTTCCTGTCACACACACACACACACACACATATATATATATATATATATATATATATATATATATATATATATATATATATATATATATATATATATGTGTGTGTGTGTGTGTGTGTGTGTGTGTGTACAGGATATATATGCAAGTGTATACACTTTTTGGGCATAATTTTTCCCTTTAGCAATTGTCATTAAATGCTAGGGTACTTTTCTCAATCAATTATTTTAAGGCAACCATTTTTATTTTTTGTTTTCTTCATTTTATTGATGCATATGACAAATAACCTTCATTAAAAAAAACTTTCAGGGACACAAAAGTTGTTCATGAGGAGGATGATATGAGAGGATGGTGACTGCTGATGTAGTGTCCATCAGGATGCAACAGCCTGCCTTGAACATTCAAGTTTCCTCCCACAATGACCTCCCCTCCAGCTGGATGACCTTCCGCATCATAACGATAGAACTTATCCCAAAGTCTTCAGAACTGCTGTTTCTAGATTCTGTTTGTAATCAAGATGTTTTCCAGTGTAAGGTCTTTGCAACCACAACTGGAATTTTTAAGCTGTATTAAAAAGTCTTGTTTTCAGAAGCCCTTTCATGAATTTTTTGTGGAAAACAGATTTTCATAATTTTTGGAATTTTCTTATGTTTTTAGAATCAGTTTAATTATTTTTGTATGAATGCTATTATATAAGTGTAATGGCATAAATATAATGATTTCTTTGTGAAGGTGCCCTGACGAAAGCCATTAGATAATGACTGAAACAGTTATTGGCCAGAGTTGAATTAATGGAGCAGCACAGCAACAAATTCCGTCTTTTCCTTCAAAACTCTTTTCCTGAAGCCAATAAAAGATACTTGAAACTAGAAAAGTGTTGTGTCCAACAGAAATCTCACACTACTTTATATTTGAAAACATGACATTATTGTACTTGTAAACTAGAGAAAACGGTTGATTAAACTGGTAAATGGGAGAAAAATTTCATCACCATTAAATAAAAAAGGTAATTAATTCAAACTTCAAAGTCATGGAAATATTAAAC
>NC_090754.1:16467964-16527964 GCF_036898095.1 Palaemon carinicauda
TTTTGAGCAAAGCGAAAAATCTATTTCTGGGTGATATGGCCATGTCGTCCTGATGGAAGTTTCCTTTAGGCAGCTTTCTAAGGGATATTTGGCTACAGTGATACTCCCAGAGAATTAACCACAGGTTTCCAGAATTCTAACTCCTGGCGCAAGTATCCTTAATATAACTTTTAAGGATATCGCATAATATCAGGGGACGTATTTCTTGATATGACACATGGCAATCTTCACCCCGAATAGATTTTACGCTTTGAGGGGAAGAGTGGCGAAGTTGAAGGGGAGCCGTTATCAAGGTTACCCGGTGGATCCCCTCCCCATACTACTACGGCGAACTATTCCTTGTTGCATTAAAGCATGGATAGCCGTAGATAGAGTAGTTTCGGGTGGGGACTTTCGTTACAGTTGTATACTCCTATTTTGAAAGAAGGGAGGGTCTATCAGGACGACATGGCCATATCACCCAAAAATAGATTTTTCGCTTTGCTCAAAATTCTGTTTTTGGGCTCGGCCATGTCGTCCTGATGGAAGTTTACCAGAGAATTACTTGAAAGTACTATATCTGTGGGTTTGTGTAAGTGCCTTTACTTTAACTGAGTTCCTTATATGGTCTCCAAGACCTTACATTTATGACATTACCATTATTTGTCATATCCACTAAGTTTGGAACTAACTTAGGGCTTCCTGTCCCCTGCAGGGAAATTTTCGATATCGACTATAAAGCGTCAAAGTTTGTATTCCGTAGGAACAAAGTGGAACTTTTTTAAAGATTACCTGGTTGTTCTTTCAGAGGTTATACTCTCAAGTATGTTATTTTAGGAAAAAAAAATAAAAGACTCTGGATCATTTATTCTTATTCAGGAAGGGCGAAAAAGACGCAGATATGTTCATATGTATTTTATTTTTAGAGACTCAATAGCGTGCGCGATTGCGTCTGTGTCAACCTTGTCAATCTCTTCGAGCATTTGATGCGTATCTTCTCAAAACTCCTGGCGCATCCTTTGGCTGTGCTTCTTAGCACTGGGTCTATCACTATTGCAAACCGGAGAGAGCCCAGTGCTCTTTCCTGATGGCATTTTGGAATCCCCTTGTGTTTGATTAATCTCCTGACAGATACCGCTATTTTTTCTTCCGTTCTTTAATAGAATGGAGAGGTGTTGTGACTGCAAGTTCCCATGGATTCACAACCATTGAAACTTGTGAGCTGGAGAAAAGTGAGACTTCTAGTGACTGGTCTTGAGGCCCAGGTGTTCCAGGAACTGGATCACCTTTCCAGCCCCTTGCGGACAAGTAGTCTTGGATGCTGCCCGCAACCACCAATCGTCCAGGTATGCTACTACCTGTACTCCTCCTGAGCGCAGGTGCTGGACGATTGTCTCCGTGAGTTTTGTCAATACTTTTGGGGCTATATCTAGTCCAAAGGGCATGGCTGTGAAGACAAATTTTGTCTTCTGTAGCCGGAATCCTAGGTATATATAGGTGCCAGTAAGCATCTGCCAGGTCTATTGAGACTGTGTACGCCCCTTTTTGGTAGAAAAGTCCTCATGTGTTGCAATGTAAGCATCCGGAACTTGTTGTTCTCAATGAACTTATTGAGTGGAGACAAGTCTAGAATGACTCTGGGTTTGTCTAGTCTTTCTTGGCAACACAAAACAGCCTTCCCTGGAATTTTGATGGACTTCGCTTTTCTCATTACCTTCTTCAAGAGTTTTGATGTATATTCTTCCAATAAGGGGGTGGAGTGTTGGAAGACTTTTGGAAAAGTGGGGTGGATTTTTGTTCCATTTCCAAACAAGTCCATTCATAATTTGGCTGTGGACCAGGGATCGAAGGTCCAACGATCCCGAATATGGAAAAAGTCTACCTCCTACCTGGAACCTCTCAATATTTAGAGGTTCCTGGGGACTTGTTTCTGTAATCGCGTGGTCCTCCCCCCTAGGGGGTTTTCGGAGGATCCTCTTTTTGGACCCTTACCTTTGTAAGGCCAAAAGGTGGTCGAGTGCCTTTCACAGCCTGGATTATACGCAGGTGACTGGCTACCACCTGTTGAGGGACCA
The DNA here is from genome assembly GCF_036898095.1 of Palaemon carinicauda. Classification (NCBI taxonomy): domain Eukaryota; kingdom Metazoa; phylum Arthropoda; class Malacostraca; order Decapoda; family Palaemonidae; genus Palaemon; species Palaemon carinicauda. The sequence continues at coordinate 16,470,019 of NC_090754.1, forward strand.
TCTGGAAGGTGGTTTGCGACTGGGCTACCATTTGAGGCAAAGTGGTCATGGTCACGGTCGGAAATTGTGCAGTTCTAATGACGATTTCCTCTTTGAGGATATGCCCCACTTTTGGAGCAGGTTCCCATTCTCCGTGGTGGTTTTTGGTAATGACCTCTTGGACCATTTCATGTGGGAAAGGGTCTATGCCCCAGATACATGATGAAATCGATTTTCTGGGTTAGTGTTTCACCGTTGATTCGGCAAACGCCTGGTCTCTACCAGTCCTTTTTTGACCTGGGAAAAAACCTACAAATCCATCACAAGGGTGGGGCGTTACTAAAGGCCTGCACACATTTCTTAAGCGGTTCTGACGAGACAGGGAGGCGATAAGCTTATCTTTCGTCTCCTGTTCCCTTCTCTAGGGATGGTTTGGTTCTCGTTCAACTGCTGACCTGCTATCTCCGGATCCAACTTCGAAACGCAGAAGGTTGGATGTACTTCTTTCTGCTTCTCCTTGAAGGTGGGCATAGCTAGAGACCTTTCTCTAGGATTGGGCAGGGTTTGCCCTCTTCGCCTGCTCTTCTAACACAGTCTAGGGCCTTCCCCGAAAGGGAGGAAGGCTCATAAGGAAGGAGCAATGACGGTTGGATGCTTCTTGTTTACTGCTGAGACTTTAGAGTTATATCCAGCCCCTTTCTGGGTCTTGGTAAGGATGGCTTAAGCCTTGTCATGTTTGAGGAAAATGACTTCCTTCGGTATAGCCTCTTCTCGGGATGTAGGTTCATCTCGTAGTCTCATGAAGCAATCTGGGTACGCTGAAGCTGAGCCAGAATTGAAGCTCTTCAAGGGGATTGGGCCCCAACTTTTAAGAGATTTAAAGCTTCCTATTCAATTTGAGCATGTGTTCCGTTTACTCCCAGGGGTTGGTTCGGAACAGTGAGGGAGGTAAGATATTTTAAAGGGGCTTAGCATAGCCTCTGGAAGCGCCAGGGCATTTCCTTCCCTGTACCTCTCTTTTCCTCTCTTTGAGATCTTGCTTATTCTCCTCTCGTTCCCTCCGGAACAGTGTCAGTATCTGCTGGATCGACCCTAGGAGCGTTTCGTTCCTGCCGAACTGTCTAGCCAGTTGGGGAGTTGGGGTTGAAGAGGTTGACGGCATAAGTTAATATGCCGGCACAGTGAGGTGAAGTACCTCATTCATCGTCGAAACGGATCCTTCTTCCTCCATAGGTGGTTGAACCACTCCTTATACAGGGCCTTCTTGCAGTAGGTTCTGTCTGGTGTCAATGGACGCCTATGGCATCCGGTCATGGTGGATGTCCACGCCTTGTAGTGCCTATTGATATCCGTGTCCACCGTCCGTTGGATAGAGGGGGGGCTGGACCTGTGCCTGAGGCACAAACGTATTCGATTGAGCCTTAGGGAACAGTAGGCACTTCAAAATTTGTTAGGTAGGTAAGGTCCCTGAAAGTTCTTCTGGAAGCCTCATACTCACCTTTGTTGGGTTTCCCTTGCTGTATCCCTTGACTCTATAGTGTCATGGATGTCTTTATAAAGCCATCGGTCAGCAAGATCAAGCGATTGGGGTGACCTTTCGGGTCCCAGAACCTCAGGGATCCAGATACAATACGGCAGGGGCCCAAGGCCCGAACATCGCAGGTCACAAAAGTTCTTACTCTTGTGGTTGCAGAACACCCCTGTACACTTCGCCATCAGCTCCTCCTGTAAAGGAGAGAAGGGTGAATGAGTATTAGGTTGTTTATATTATTGAAATAATATATGCTAAAAATACGGGTTCCAGTACCTCAGGGATCCAAATACGATGCAGCGGGGAGCGTGAGACCCGCACATATTGTGGCCATAAAAGGTCCTACTTTTGTGGCTGCAGGACAGGTCTGCACACTTCACTTTGCCCTCCTCCTGTAAGGAAGGGAAGGGTGAAATGAGTAGGGGGTAATTATCATACTAATAAATATACACATGTAGTAAATAGTCATCATTACTATTATAATTATAGCTTAGGATAGGAAGCTAGAAAGGATATAGGAAAGACATATATCTGTGCTTCCTGTCCAGGCAATTGCTGTGACCTCCCTCAATATTAATATTCTAGTTTTCTTATCAGGGAAATATAGGGTGGAATAGCTCTCGTACGTAGAGCTGGAGTCAGTGTATACTAGCACTAACTCTCCCACAAGTGAATATTAATACTGTAGGGTAAAGATTTTATGTTCTGATGATCTAGGATAGATTAGAATGTTGAAGGAATACTTCACTTCAACATTTGCTTAGTGGTCTCAACAATGGACTGTGAAAGGACACACAGAATATGTTGGAAAATCATACTACTGTATATTATATACTGTAGTTTTCTAACTGCTGTATTTCTATACTGCAGGAATACTGGCTACTGTATAGTCTTATACTGTAGTTCAGCCGGCAACATAGTACCTGGCGGCACCGGTCCAGACGGCATGCTGCCGGCTAGGTTAGTACCTGGCGGCAATAGCCGAAAGAGAGAGAGAAAGCATGGAGAGAAGGGCTACCGAATTATCATAGTTTAGTACAATAATAGGGGTTGTAGGGCCAACTGTCTCTACTGCCTTTTTCCCAAAATGAGGATTCAAATGGAAGGGGAAAGAATGTATTCAGTCTAGCTTCCATCCAGCCACAAAATCTGTTGCCGGTTACAGGGTTTGTGGATGGCAGTCCAAGAGAGGACTGAAGAATACTCAAAGTTATAATGGTCTCCCACTGGCAGCCCTCATGGCCGGCACAACCTTTCCCGGAGCCTTGCTTCCATTACGGAAAAGTCGAAGCGGCAATCTAGCCACCTTTGTGGGAGCCCGGCTGGCATCGTAATCAGCCCAGCAAGCAGGGAGATTGAAGAATACCGGCCACAGATGTTGTGACGGCCAGGCCGTCACTAAAGGACAGAAGGGAAAGGGAAAGGGTCTTATATTTTGCATAGAAAGAAGGCGGCACGTCTGCTTCACACTGTCAGCCGCAAAACAAGGAAACGTAGTTTCCTATGCCGGCGCAGTCTTGGGCGACAGAAGAATAACGTATCCTCAGCCTAAGACATTGCCGGATATAAGACATGTCTTCTAGACCACAAGGGAGAAGGTGGCGGCAACTGTACTACCACTTTCGGTTGTGGACTAGGGAAGCCGGGCTTCCTATGCCAGCAACTGTGAAACTGGCAGGGGAATGACGGAAACACTATCCCAGTCAAGCCAGAGTACACTATGGCAAGACCAAGGATAGGGTTGCCGCCTAATGGCGGCACTCAGAGGGAAGGAAGGGTTTATCCTTAATTCTCTAAAAGCGGCGAGTATCGAATTATGTTAGTAATTCTAGGAGATGTGCTATCTCCGATCGAATTAATAAAACGATACAAGAGGATAAACGGGGATAATGTTACTAACGTATACTAAAACGCATTAAGCTAGCCTAACTCGAGTTGAGGAAATATTACATGTGGAATTCTATCTTCACTAGTATAATTTTCCTAAATAGCTATAATTCATTAAAGCTAATTACCTGGGATGTCGTATTACTAACTAAATAAAGCATTTATGGAGTACGACAGCGATCCAAAATGGCCGTCTCCGGTGATAGCTCTGTTCCACTAAACACATCTAAATTATGCTGATTTAACTGTGAGAAGGGAGCCAAATATTATACATAGGAAAGGTTAAATACTCAACTTTTCAGAGGATGAATATGCCGGAGATTGCACAGTAATAATCCTTGAAATAGTAACAAAACCGAGAGCGGTTGGGAGATACACAGTGCTTAATTAGCTACTAGAAAAGGAATAGTTTGCCGGGGTGGTACCAGGAGGGGATCCACCAGGTAACCTTGATAACGGCTCCCCTTCACATTCGCCACTCTTCCCCCTCACAGCAAAAATGCTATTCGGGGTGAAGATTGCCATGTGTCGTATCAAGAAATACGTCCCGGTATTATGCAATATCCTTAAGAGTTAATTTAAGGATACTCGCACCAGGAGTTAGAATTCTGGAGACCTGTGGTCAATTTTCTGGGAGTATCACTGTAGCAAATATCCCTTAGAAAGCTGCCTAAAGGAACCTTCTATCAGGACGACATGGCTGAGCCCAAAAATAAAAAATAAGAAATAAAGACAGAGATATATAGAGCTATTCCTAAGAATGATGTCATTATTGTGTAACTATTGGTGTTTATTCAGAAACCCTGGGACCCTGCGCATACAATGAGTGGCACATTGACCACTTTTGGCCTTGGGTAGGATGGCCCTCTATAACACTGTTCTGCATTATTCTAGCCTACACCACTCTTAAATGACAAGATGTGGCTTCATCTTCCCAAGATGAACGAATTTAAGACCTTTTAGACTTTAAAAGGAATAAAACCGAAGAAAGCACAGATACTTAGAAGATTTTAATATTTACTTAGTAATCCCTGAGAAAGGTTGAAAATTCAATGTGAAGCTCACTCTACTATTAACCAATAGAGATAGCGGTGTAGGAGAGAATTCTAATGATATGTTAGTTGAGAAGACTAACGATAGGAAGTTAAAACCACAGTAGAGAAGCTAGGTGCATACAGTAATTTGAATCCAATCTGTACAGTATACAACTGTATTTGGGAAGTGTGATTTTTACACAAGTCTCGTGAAGATATCACAAAGTATATTGGTCTAAAATTTAAAGATAAAATTGTAGTTTTGGTTATCAGTAAAATTATTTGTGGTATAAGCTAGTGAGCAGCTTTGTGGTAGACTACTGAGGATATATATTACCAGATAAGGTTCTGGATATACGACCATTGAAGGAAGTGAAATGCAGTTTAAAGCTGTTAATAAAATTGCTAAAAACAAATGATAACAATTGATATTGGTTGTATTTCAACAGAAAAGGGCCTTCAGATACACAAAGAAATTTAATTCTATTGTCAATTTCTATGCTCTAGTAGATACAAAATATAGTTTTTAAAGTAAATTTGTTCCCAACATGTCAAAACTAAAATAGCTTTATTTCACATTTTGGGAAAACAAAGGGGTTGGATTCAAATGAATTTCCCCTAACAGAATTGTCTTAGGCTTTAAAAGATCTTAATATGAGAGGACCAGGTCGGAATTTTTCCTCTGTGATTTAAACTGTAGAACTGTTTGTCTGTTTCAAGAGGCAAATAAATTAAGCCGAGCTAGACAGTTATTGGTTATTCTATTTAGATTTGATATGAGCGGAATAACACTTGTAGAAACTAAGCATAAGTAAAATACACATTTTGGGGAAGCCATTTTCTTCTGCTGCTCAACACTTTCAGGAAATGTTTTAAAGGTTAGAAAATATAATGTCAAAGTTAAGTATGAAAGAGGTATCAAGTTGCATACAACTGATGAAGAGTAAAATAAGCTAAAGAATATCCCACGAAGCATAAAGCATTGTTACATTATTAGCTTGGTACATGATAAAACAAATACAAGTTTATATAAAAACTCAAATAAAAACAATTTACCTTAATAAATAGATGCACCAAAGAATACATATATTTTGGTCAGCTAAAACAGAGATATTAATAATGGGGATTTGGCACCCATATACAAAATCAATGGCATTGTAATTCTTAGGGAATTTAATCAAGGAGAGAAAACACGCATGCTAGCCAATTTTGGGCTTGACCATTTCGTCCTGATGGAAGGTTCCTTTAGGTAGCTTTCTAAGGGATATTTGCTACAGTGATACTCCCAGAGAATTAACCATAGGTCTCCGGAATTTTAACTCCTGGGGCGAGTATCCTTAATATATCTTTAAGGATATCACATATCAGGGGACGTATATTTTGATACGACACATAGCAATTTTCACCCCGAATAGATGCAACTCTTTGAGGGGGAAGAGTGGTAAACGAAAGGGGAGCCGTTATCAAGGTACCCGGTTGACCTCCTCTCCGTACTACTACAGCCAATCATTCCTTTAAACCGTAGCATTTAAGTTAAGTGCGCTCCCATGTTTCTCTCGGTGTTGTTAGGGTTTCTTGGAATATTATCATGCAATCTCCAGCATCTTCATCCTCTGGAAAGTTGAGTATTTGATCTTTCCTGTGTATAATTTTAAGGCTCCCTTCTCATAGTTAAATTCGTATAATTTAGGTGTTTAGTGGAGCGCAGCCGACACCGTTACTTTCGCATACGACGGGGAACCCGGTGTTACCAATCGTAGCAGCGGTACCCACTGGAGTTAGGCTAGCCTAACCCGTTTTGTATACATTAGTAAAGTAAATCCCATTGTACAACCTCTTCGTATCATTTCCTATTAATTCGGTTGGGGATATATATCCCCTAGAATTTATGGGTATAATTCGATACTTTTCTCTTTTGGAGAAAAGAGGCTAAACCCTTCTTCCCCCCAGAGCGCCGCCATCACAAGCAGCAACCCTATCTTTCGTCATCGCCACCAATTAGTAAACTACAGCTTGACTTAAATAGTTTTTTGCCGTCTATCTTCTTTGCCGTCGAGTATCCCGGCTTCGAAGTATGACGGTAACTCAGGGTGTACTGTGTTGCAGCCGCCAATGTTGCCGACAGGGGAATCTTTGTTCCTCTACCGCCCACGACGTTGTCGGCATGGGAAGCTATGCTTCCTTAGTTTACAGCCGAAAGTAGGCGACATACCCACCGCCGCCTTTCTCCCGTTTCTTATAGCCGACAACGTCGCCGACAGGGGAATCTTTGTTCCTCTGCCGACCATGACAGCTTCGGCACAGGAAGCCATGCTTCCTTAGTTTACAGCCGAAAGTAGGCAGCATACCTGCCGCCGCCTTTCTCCCCTGCAAACGATAAGACCCTTTTCCTTCCCCCCGCTGTCCTTTAGTGTCGGCCTAGCCATCACAACATTCTTTCGCCGGTATTCTGAGTCATCCCGGCTTGCTGGGTTGACTAAGTTGCCGGCTGAGACCCTACCAGCGGCGGTTAGGTTGCCGCCTCGGCCAACTCCTCCTCATGTCCTTCCTTCACCAGAAGCGAATGCCCCGGGGGGAAAGACTGAGCCGGCCCTGACGTCTGCCGGTGGGAAACCCATTAAACTGTTGAGAATTCTTCAGTCATCTCTTGGACTGCCATCCAGACCTTGCAACCAGCAGTATAGCTGGCGGCAAAAGTTGTGGCTGGATAGAAGCTAGAATCAGATGCATTCCTCCCCTTCCATTAGAACTCTCATTCTGGCAAGGAGACAGGAGGCAGTAGCCCTCCTACACTTCCGATTATTGTGCTAAACCATAATAATAGGAAATCCTCCTTTTCATTCTTTCTCTCTCTCTATCAGTTAGTGCCGCCAGGCAATAGCCTAGCCCGGGTAGTGTACCGGTAAAACTACAGTATACAAAAATACAGTAGCCAGTAAAACTACAGTATATAACAATACAGTAGTTGGAAAACTACAGTATATAACAATACAGTAGTTGGTAAAACTACAGTATATAACAATGCAATAGTTGGTAAAACTACAGTATACAATACATTTATAAAACTACAGTATACAACAATACAGTAGTTTATAAAACTACAGTATACAACAATACAGTAGTTTATAAAACTACAGTATACAACAATACAGTAGTACAAGTATTTCTAACATACTCTGTGTATCCTTTCACAGTCTATTGTTAGGACCGCATAACATGCTGGGGTTGAAGTATTCCCTCAACACCCTAATGAATCCTTTATCAGGACACTTATGAAACACCTTTCAGTATTAATATTCTACAGGTGGAGGAGTTAGTGTAAATATTCACTAAATCATGCTTTACATACAGGAGTTATCCCACCCTGTATTTTCCCTTATAAGGAATTTAAATATTAATATTGACGGGGGTCTCACCAATTGCCTGGGAGAGGAAACAAAGATATGTGTCTTTCCTATTTCCCTTCTAGCTTACAATCCTAAGCTATTAAATATAATTGATAAGTATGCATTTATATCAATGATATAAACAACTGAATACTCATTTCATCCTTTCTTTCCTTATAGGAGGAGCCAATGGTGAAGTGTGCAGTCATGTTTTGCAACCACAAGAGTAAGGACTTTTGTGGGCATACGATGTGCAGGTCTCATGCCCCCAGCTGCATAGTATCTGGATCCCAAGGTACTGGGACCCGAAGGGTTCCTCCAACTGCTCGACCTTGCTGACTGACTGCTTCGGGGAAGAGATCTCTAACTACGGAGAAGAGGGATATAGCAAGGGAAACCCTTTGAAGGTGGGTAAGAGGGTTCCAGAAGAACTCTGCGGGACCTTACCTACCTAACGAATCTTTAAGGTGCTTTCTGTTCCCTAAGGCTCAATCCAGTGCTGTTAACCCCAGATACAGGTCCAGCCTCCCTTTATCCAACTGACAGTGGACGCAGATATCAACAAGGCACTGCAAGACATGGACATCCACCAAGAACAGATGTCGGAGGTGTCCACTGACACCGAACAGGACCTACTGCAAGGTCCTGAAGAAGATGTGGTTCAACCACCTACGGAGGAAGAAGGATTTGTTTCGACGGTGACTGAAGACCCTCAGTTCACTATGATGGCATATCAACCTGTGCCATCAACCTCTTCAGCCTCAACTCTCAAACCGGATGTGCAGGTCGGCAGGAGCGAAGCGCTCTTAGAGTCGATCCAGCAGATGTTGGCAGCGTTCTGGAAGGAACAAGAGATAAAGCAAGATCTAAAAGAGACTAAGTAAGAGAGAGGTAAAGGAAGGGAAATTATCTGGCTCTTCCAGGGGCTCTACTAAGCCCCTTAGAGTATCTGACCTCCCTCACTGCTCCGAAACCAACCCCTGGAGGTATACGGAGCAAATGCCCAGGATGAATGGGAAGCTTTATATCTCCGAGAAGTTGGAGGCCAAACCCCTTGAAGATCTCAAATTCTGGGCCAGCTTTTCAGCATACCCAGATTGCTACGTGAGACTGCGGGATGAACCAGCATGCCGCGAGGAGACAGTACCTAAGGAAGTCATTGTCTTCGAGCATGACAAGGCACAGGCTATCCTAACAAAGACCCTGAAAGGAGCCGGATATACCAACTCCCAAGTCTCGGCATGGAGCAAGAGGCACCCAATCTTCATTGCTCCTTCCTCCGGAGCTTTCCCCTTTTCGATGAAAGCCCTTGACTGTGTCATGAGAGCAGTCGATGAGGGCAAACAGTGCCCAGTCTTAAAGGAATGCAAACCATTATCTCTAGCCATGCCTACCTGCGAGAAGTGGAAAGAAGTACATCTAACCTTCTCTGTCTCTAAGTTGGATCCGGAGATAGCAGGCCAGCAGTTCAACGAGAACCTTCCAAAGTTGCCAGAACATCTTTTGAGAAGGGAACAGGAAACAAAAGAGAGTTGCCACTTCTTTGTCTCATCAGAACTGCCTGGAAATGTGTGCAGGCCTAACCAATGCCCCAGACATGTACATGGTCTTAGCTAAGTCCCACATGGGTACTCTTGTGAAGGACTTTTATGCCTTCGACAGGTCAAGGAGGACCTGTAGAGAGCATATGTCTGTCACAGCAACAGTAAAACACAAACCCAGCAAGCTGATCACATCATGCATCTGGGGCAAAGACCTTTTCCCATATGATGTGGTTCAAGAAGTTATTGCCAAAGCCGCCACGGAGAATAGAAACCTTCTCCAAAAGTGGGGCATGTCTTCTAAAGAGGAAATCATCCTCAGACAGTGGCCCCCAGCCTAAGAACATGAAGGCAAAGAAACCAAGTAGACCTGCACAACTTCTGACCGTGACCAAGGCCACAGTGCCTCATATGGTAACCCAGCCGCAAACCACCTTTCAGATGGTCCTTCAGCAGTTAGTGGCCCTATCACATGTTTTCAACCAAGCTCTTGAGAGGCACAACTACCTTTCGGCCCTACAAAGGTAGAGGCCCAAAAAGACGCTCCTCAAGAAACCCCTCAAGGGGTTGAGGAGGACAAGGTCACGGAAGCAAGTCCTCAGGAACCTCTAAGCAATGAGAGGTTCCAGGTAGGAGGCACTCTTCCACTTTTGGGATCGTTGGACCTTCGATCCCTGGGCCCATAGCCTAATCACGAATGGACTCGGTTGGAAATGGAACAAAATTCCAACCCCTTTCTAGAACTCTTCCAACACTCCACCCCCTTGTTGGAACAATATACCTCAGAACTCTTGAACAAGAACGTAATAAGGAAAGTGAAGTCCATCAGATTCCAGGGAAGGCTGTTCTGTGTTCCCAAGAAAGACTCTGACAAACACAGAATCATTCCATACTTGTCTCCACTCAACAAGTTCATCAAGAACAACAAGTTCCGGATGCTTACCTTACAACACATAAGGACCCTTCTACCAAAAGGGGCGTACACAGTCTCAATAGCCCTGGCAGATACTTACTGGCACCTACCAGTCAGTCGCCCCCTCTCCTCCTACCTAGGATTCAGGATACAGAAGACAAAGTATGTCTTCACAGCCATGCCCTTTGGGCTAAACATAGCCCCAAGGATATTCTAAAAAACTTGCGGATACAATCATCCAACAACTACGCTCAAAAGGAATTCAGGTAGTAGCATACTTGGAAGATTTGCTGGTGTGGGCAGCATCCAAGACTACTTGTCTACAAGCAGCCGAAAAGGTGATCCAGTTCCTGGAGCACTTAGGCTTCAAGATCAACCGCAAGAAGTCTCGCCTTTCTCCAGCTCAGAAGTTTCAATCATTAGGAATCAATTGGAACTTACAGTCACCCCATCTCTCCATTCCACTGAAGAAGAGGAGAGATAATGGGATCTGTCAAGAGACTAATCAAACAATAGGATTTCAAGACACTAACAGGAAAGAGTATTGGGCTCTCTCCAGTTCGCAGCAGTGACAAACCCAGTGCTAAAAGCACAGTTTAAGGATGCGTCGGGAGTCTGGAGAAGATACGCATCAAACGCTCGAAGAGATTAACAAAGGTTGACACCGACCCAATTGCGCATGCTATTAAGGCCGTGGTCAACAGCCAAGAGCCTAGCACGAACAATTCCCTTACAACCCCCTCAGCCATCAGTGGTAATACACACAGATGCCTCCCTGGAAGGATGGGGAGGCCATTCGCAAGAAAGAAAAGTGCAGGGGAATTGGTCGCACCAGTTCAAAACCTTTCACATCAACATCTTGAAGGCTATGGCAGTCTTCCTAACGTTGAAGAAACTATCCCCTAGCAGGTCAGTCCACATCAGACTGGTCTTGGACAACGAAGTGATAGTAAGATGTCTAAATCGACAAGGCTCTAAATCACCTCACATCAATCACGTGATGTTAGCCATCTTCTACCTGGCAAGGAAGAGAAGATGGCACTTATCAGCAGTTCACCAGCAAGGGTTCCGCAATGTGACGGTGGATGCTCTATCCAGGCGAAAGTTGATAGACAGAATGATCCCTAGACGCAGACTCATTCTCCTTCATCTCGGAAAAAGTCCCAGAACTGCAGATCGACCTCTTCGCAACGAGTGACAACAAGAAACTACCTCGTTATGTAGCCCCTTACCAGGACCCTAAAGCAGAAGCGATAGACGCCATGTCTCTCGACTGGAACAGATGGAACCAAATCTACTTATTCCCACTAACCAATCTCCTGCTAAAAGTTCTCGACAAACTAAGATCCTTCAGAGGAATAGCTGCAGACATCTGCCTCTCCTTCATCCACCTACACGAACAAGGCCTTGCTTCCACCACAATTAAAGTCGGCTTTGACTAGACCTCTTCTGTACGCCTTCCAGGTGAAATCTTCAATAAGACACCAGAAGCATGCGCTAGACTCAAACCGGACACCCCTACAAAGCCCATAACATGGTCGTTGGACAAAGACTTGCACTATGCTTCGAATATGAACAATGAGAATTGCACCCTAAGGTATCTAAAAGAGAAAGTGATATTTCTGTTTCCTATAGCCTCAAGGGCTAGAGTTAGTGAAATAGTAGCCTTATCCAGAAATGAAGGCCATATTCAGTTCATGGAAACAGGGGAACAATCTCTTCCCTAATCCTACCTTTCTCGCCAAAAACGAGCTGCCCACCAAAAGGTGGGGTCCTTGGAGAATCTGCCCTCTGAAAGAAGATCTCTCTATGACCAGTAAAGTGTCTCAAGGTCTATCTTTGAAGACCTTCAGACTTCAAGGAGGGACAGCTCTTCCGAGGTGAAACCTCAGGATCAAACTTATCTCTAAAACAACTGAGGGCGAAACTCACCTACTTTATTCGCAGAACGGATCCTGACAGCACACCCGCAGATCACGATCCAAGGAAAGTTGCTTTTTCATTAGATTTCTTTCAACACATGGACTTTGAGAGGCTCCACTCATATACAGTGGTACCTCTACATACGAATTTAATTCGTTCCACAACCAACTTCGGATGTAGAAAATGTTCGGATGTAGAAACGAATTTTCCCATAAGAATACATGGTAATTCATTTAATTCGTTCCTCAGCCTAAAAACCCATAATAAATCCTTAATAAATGGCTACACATAATTACACATAACAATAACATAACTGCATAATATGAAAGAAGCATGTAAAAAAGATAATTATAAAGAAATAATAAATAAAAAATGTTTTATTGCCACTTTACCTTAGAGACAGGCCAACGCAGGTGTAGGATTTGCTACGCCAGGAGGAGACGGACGATCGGCGAGAAGGTAGACATGGTGTTAACATGTTCTTTAAATACTCTCTCTCTCTCTCTTGTTCTTCTTCACTGTTAAATGCTAGAGACGTCTATTAATTTTTTCTGAGAGAGAGAGAGAGAGAGAGAGAGAGAGAGAGAGAGAGAGAGAGAGAGATTAAACAAAAATGAGAGATTAAACAAAAATGAGATATTAAACAAAAATGTGTTGTGTACATATGATTTTTAACAGCGTTGACGAGTTGAAAGACAGGTAAATGTAACAAAAAAACAATATCAGCGAATATGAATTCCTTTATTAACTAAAACAAATATTGATACAAACACGCTCATGTGTGTATGCGCAAACACACACCACGCACGAGGAGACACGATCAGCGAGGAGGTAGAGATGGTGACTGCGATAACATACCATAACTTACACTACGGAAATTTTAATCTAACTTAGCTTTTTTTTTTTTATTTTTATATTTCATATTTTTTACATTTTTTCTTTTGATCTTTTATTTTCATCACTTTCAGTGACGAGTTACGGTATGTTATCGCAGTCAAGATGGAATAAGATAAGGTGAGTTACCGCGCATGGTGCCGGGAGCTCGGCTGTGCTCTGTGACGTCACCTGGAGAGTTCCGAGCGTTTATTTGAGAGCCGTCCTGTACAAACAGCCTTATTATTTGTGCCTATTTTTGGATTCCGGACATTGCATTTATGAAATTAGGCTGATATTAATGTCTTTATGACTATAATACCAAAATACATATTATGATAGAGAATATAATAGCAATGGAAATAAAAATTCACGCATGACAAAAGCTTTATTCCTATATTTCATTAAAAATCTTAATATAATCATTCTCTCTCTCTCTCTCTCTCTCTCTCTCTCTCTCTCTCTCTCTCTCTCTCTCTCTCTCTCTCTCTCTCTCTCGTTTCAATGAAATAAATTTTCAATATTACTGAACAATTTCTTTTATCTTTTTTTCACAACTTTGCTATAAACATTTTCCTTCTTAGTTTATTTCTATTCTAAAATTTAGCCAACTTCTAATAATAAAAATCTCATTACCTCCTCGGGAACATCAATATTGGTGGCTTTGAATATATCAATAAGATATGAAACGGCTTTGACTCCTGGTTTTAGACCATGGCCATGGGAAATTTTGAATGAATATTGCATATTTGTAGATTTTCTCTAAAATGATTACATGACCTATATAATACCTTTTTCTTTACAAGTGATATCCCATTATCGACTTTCATCTATATAAACTGAGCCTAATGATGTATACTTATTTCTAAATTTAAAAGCCACGAACCCTCCCATCAAAGAACTTAAGGACTCATATCCTATCAGTGTTTCAGGTTTTATCTCTCTTAAATCTTTTACTTGATTTTCCTGCCTCGGTCTCATTGTTAACAGAAAGAAGGTGCTTCATGAGACACTCAGAGATATATAACTCGGAATCTAGATGATTGGGAGCAATATTTAACCTTTGACATGAACCACTTATATTTAAGCACTCTGTAATGACACAAGATGTACAGTAGCTTCATCATTATTACAAACATTAAGACCTTAACTCGTTAATTATTCTCTTTACCTACTATGTATAACCGTAGTATATATTGAAACTCCAAAGGTTACGGATGATCGTGGCAATGACCAATTTGTCTTATGTAAGAAAAGGGATGTTCGACTGTGTCTTGACATAGCCGTCTTGTCATCAAGAACTGTAATCCTTACAGACCATGCAACGTGTTAAACGATAATCCTTTTAATGGGACGAAACCTTTTTGCCTTTCACTTTAGCATTAATAACAAAATATAGCATCTATTTCAACTTGACGTGGACAGTTCGAGAAAGCACCTCTACCTTTCTTTACGACATATTTCATTTACAAGTTATTCAAGCCAAACCAACTAAAAATCAAAGATATAAGATCCGATGTTTCATTACAAAACTGTCATTTCAATAAGCCTTTGTTACTACAAAATTTGATGTAATAAGCCACTAAGGAAGTGAGTAGCTGAACTGCTGTTTCTCACATTGACGTTTATAACCTCACACGTTCAAGTGACTCATTAATTTTGTAGTATATTTTGAGATTATTTACTGATAAAGGTACGATGTTTTACATAGATTTTGAGATAATGATTTTATCTCCAACCTGAAAACCATAGTCTTTTAAATAATTTTGAATCAAGTTGATTAGATGGGGTGGTTCTGCCGAGACGAAAACTTTTCAAAAATTTCGAAGCAACAAAATTTATTATTTATTATAATCTGAAGCTTAAATAATAGTATTTATACATACGAAAAATTTTCTTGTAAAATCTCTCTCTCTCTCTCTCTCTCTCTCTCTCTCTCTCTCTCTCTCTCTCTCTCTCTCTCTCTCTCTCTCTCTCTCCTTCAGAAACATTCTTCCCATCGTAGCTAAATATTTACTTGGATGAGGAATATGATTGATTATCCATATATTCTCGTGTTTTTTTTTTAAGTGAGCCTATTCATATACAGTTCACCTAGTTGCCCAAAATGCTAAATGCAACATATGCCTAGTAAATGAAACTAAAGTGACGAGATATTAGTGATAGGCTTACCCGAACCCCAATAGTAATTACATTATTATAACGATTTTATGTCAGTATGGCAGTCTTAGGGCAACAATTGAGCAACTCGTGCCTATGGTTTCTGGAAAAATCATTGGGTTGGAAATGTGACAAACAAATTACTACATATTTGGCATTGATACCATCATTTTCTTTGCATATATTCACCTACTTCTTACTTAGTTCTGCATCTTTTGGGAAACGGGAAAATCTATTTACTTTTCACCACCAACAGTTATAGTGGTCTTATAAGAATTGGAGCAACCCTATATTACAAACATAACCATTATGAATCTGTCAACGCAAAAGAAAACAAGAACGCCTGATAAAAAAAAAAAAAAAAAAAAAAAAAAACTGCATATTTCCCGCCTATATGTCGCCTGGCTGAACTATCCAAGTGACGTCATGCGCGTGAGTGTAGAAAACGGGACCGCTAGGTAACTCACCTTATCTTATTCCATCTTGGTTGGAGGCTTCTCGCATCTCCAATGTGGCCACCCGCATACGATACCATACGTTTCGATTTGCCGCTGGAACCTCTTGCCTCTAACCTTGCCGCTAGTCGCTCCCGGTGTGGTCGATGCCTAAGGGTTTCGCCCTGACCAAAGGGCTCATCAGGTGGGTTTTGCCTACTTCAATGTTTGCACGCTTGGTTCCCACGACCCTCCTTCCTTCCTTCCTCTTTTTTTTTTTTTTATCATCTAAACAATTCAAAATTAATCAGTAAATCATGAATATCTTTTGATAATTGATGACAGTTGACTAGGTTGGAGAAGAGAAGCAACTCGAAACCTATTTCAGTGTTTTGGGCTTTGAATTTACGGGTTTTTACGCCACACCAGAGGTAGCTCCCTTTATACTGAAATAGGTTTCAGCCAACTTCCCTTACTCCAGCTAGCTGATCAGTAGTCAATCATGTCAGAAGACGACATTCAAAATTCATCGGTGCATCATCAATGATTTTTGATAATTGAGGACTTATAGTGGACTAGCATGAAGAAGAAAAACTACTTGAAACCTATTTCAGTGTTCTGGGTTTTAAACTTACGGGTTTTTACGCCGAGCCAGAGGTACCCCTGTATAGGGAAATAGGTTTTGGCCAACTTTCCTTACTCCAACTAGTCTGTAAGTAGTCTATCGTGTCCCATGACATTCAAGCCGGGCAATTAAACCAAGAATTATTTCACCAGACAGTTAAGCCAAGCATTTGGCTGGGCAGTTAAGCCGAGCACTAATTGGTTGGACAGTTAAACTGAGTATTATTTGGCTGGGCCGTTAAGACAAGCATTATTAAGCTGGGTGGTTAAGCCTAGCATTATTTGGCTGGGCAGTTAAGCCAAGCATTTTTTGGCTGAGCATTTATGCTGACCATCATTTGGCCGGGGAGTTAAGCTGAGCATTATTTGGCCAGGCAGTTAAGCCGAGCATCACTTGGGCGGGCAGTTAAGCCGAGCACCATCACTTGGCCGGGCGGTTAAGCCGAGCAGTATCACTTGGCCGGGCGGTTAAGCCGAGCTTCATTTGGCCTGGCAGTTAAGCCGAAGCCGAGCATCATTTGGCCGGGCGGTTAAGCCGAGCATATTTGGCCAAGCATCATTTGTCCGGGCGGCTAAGCCGAGCAGCATCACTTGGCCGGGCGGTAAAGCCGAGCAGCATCACTTGGCCGGGCGGTTAAGCCGAGCACCATCACTTGGCCGGGCGGTTAAGCCGAGCACCATCACTTGGCCGGGCAGTAAAGCCGAGCAGCATCACTTGGCCGGGCGGTTAAGCCGAGCAGCATCACTTGGCCGGGCGGTTAAGCCGAACATTATCACTTGGCCGGGTGGTTAAGCCGAGCACCATCACTTGGCCGGGCGGTTAAGCCGAGCAACTTCACTTGGCCGGGCAGTTAAGCCGACCCGCATCACTTGGACGGGCGGTTAAGCCGAGCACCATCACTTGGCCGGGCGGTTAAGCCGAGCACCATCACTTGGCAGGGCGATAAAGCCGAGCACCATCACTTGGCCGGGCAGTTAAGCCGAACAGCACCACTTGGCCGGGCTGTTAAGCCGAGCAGCACCACTTGGCCGGGCGGTTAAGCCGAGCAGCACCACTTGGCCGGGCGGTTAAGCCGAGCACCATCACTTGGCCGGGCGGTTAGCCGAGCAGCACCACTTGGCCGGGCGGTTAAGCCGAGCACCATCACTTGGCCGGGTGGTTAAGCCGAGCAGCACCACTTGGCCGGTCGGTTAAGCCGAGCAGCACCACTTGGCCGGGCGGTTAAGCCGAGCCCCATCACTTGGCCGGGCGGTTAAGCCGAGCACCATCACTTGGCCGGGCGGTGAAGCCGAGCACCATCACTTGGCCGGGCGGTTAAGCCGAGCAACATCACTTGGCCGGGCGGTTAAGCCGAGCTGCATCACTTGGCCGGGCGGTTTTGCCGAGCAGGATTACTTGGCCGGGCGGTTAAGCCGAGCACCATCACTTGGCCGGGCAGTTAAGCCGAGCACCATCACTTGGCCGGGCGGTTAAGCCGAGCAGGATCACTTGGCCGGGCGGTTAAGCCGAGCCGCATCACTTGGCCGGGCGGTTAAGCCGAACACCATCGCTTGGCCGGGCGGTTAAGCCGAGCACCATCACTTGGCCGGGCGGTTAAGCCGAGCAGCATCACTTGGCCGGGCGGTTAAGCCGAGCAGCATCACTTGGCCGGGCGGTTAAGCCGAGCACCATCACTTGGCCGGGCGGCTAAGCCGAGCACGATCACTTGGCCGGGCGGTTAAGCCGAGCACCATCACTTGGAAAGGCGGTTAAGCCGAGCTGCATCACTTGGCCGGGCGGTTGAGCCGAGCATCATCACTTGGCCGGGCGGTTAAGCCGAGCAGCATCACTTGGCCGGGCGGTTAAGCCGAGCACCATCACTTGGCCGGGCGGTTAAGCCGAGCACCATCACTTGGCCGGGCGGTTAAGCCGAGCACCATCACTTGGCCGGGCGGTAAAGCCGAGAACCATCACTTGGCCGGGCAGTTGGGCCGAGCAGGATCACTTGGCCGGGCGGTTAAGCCGAGCAGGATCACTTGGCCAGGCGGTCAAGCCGAGCACCATCACTTGGCCAGGCGGTTAAGCCGAGCAGGATCACTTGGCCGGGCGGTTAAGCTGAGCACCATCACTTGGCCGGGCAGGTTAAGACGAGCACCACCACTTGACCGGGCGGTTAAGCCGAGCCCCATCACTTGGCCGGGCGGTTAAGCCGAGCCCCATCACTTGGCCGGGCGGTTAAGCCGAGCACCATTACTTGGCCAGGCGGTTAAGCCGAGCAGCATCACTTGGCCGGGCGGTTAAGCCGAGCACCATCACTTGGCCGGGCGGTTAAGCCGAGCAGCATCACTTGGCCGGGCGGTAAAGGTAAGCACCATCACTTGGCCGGGCGGTTAAGCCGAGCAGCATCACTTGGCCGGGCGGTTAAGCCGAGCCCCATCACTTGGCCGGGCAGTTAATCCGAGCACCATCACTTGGCCGCATCACTTGGCCGGGCGGTTAAGCCGAGCACCATCACTTGGCCGGGCGGTTAAGCCGAGCCCAATCACTTGGCCGGGTGGTTAAGCCGAGCAGCATCACTGGGGCGGGCGGTTAAGCCGAGCCCCATCACTGGGCCGGGCGGTTAAGCCGAGCAGCATCACTGGGCTGGGTGGTTAAGCCGAGCCCCATCACTGGGCCGGGCGGTTAAGCCGAGCCCCATCCCTGGGCCGGGCGGTTAAGCCGAGCCCCATCACTGGGCCGGGCGGTTTAGCCGAGCCCCATCACTTGGCCGGGTGGTTAAGCCGAGCAGAACCACTTGGCCGGTCGGTTAAGCCGAGCAGCACCACTTGGCCGGGCGGTTAAGCCGAGCCCCATCACTTGGCCGGGCGGTTAAGCCGAGCCCCATCACTGGGCCGGGCGGTTAAGCCGAGCTCCATCCCTGGGCCGGGCGGTTAAGCCGAGCCCCATCACTGGGCCTGGTGGTTAAGCCGGCCCCATCCCTGGGCCGGGCGGTTAAGCCGAGCACCCTCACTTGGCCGCATCACTTGGCCGGGCGGTTAAGCCGAGCACCAACACTTGG
This sequence comes from Palaemon carinicauda, assembly GCF_036898095.1. Lineage (NCBI taxonomy): Eukaryota > Metazoa > Arthropoda > Malacostraca > Decapoda > Palaemonidae > Palaemon > Palaemon carinicauda. Next base: position 16,489,342 of record NC_090754.1, read on the forward strand.
CCGGGCGGTTAAGCCGAGCACCAACACTTGGCCGGGCGGTTAAGCCGAGACCCATCACTTGGCCGGGCGGTTAAGCCGAGCAGAATCACTTGGCCGGGCGGTTAAGCAGACCCCATCACTTGGCCGGGCGGTTAAGCCGAGCCCCATCACTTGGCCGGGCGGTTAAGCCAAGCAGCATCACTTGGTCGGGCGGTTAAGCCGAGCCCCATCACTTGGCCAGGCGGTTAAGCCGAGCAGCATCACTTGGCCGGGCGCTTAAGCCGAGCCCCATCACTTGGCCGGGCGGTTAAGCCGAGCACCATCACTTGGCCGGGCGGTTAAGCCGAGCTGCATCACTTGGCCGGGCGGTTTAGCCAAGCAGGATCACTTGGCCGGGCGGTTAAGCCGAGCACCATCACTTGGCCGGGCGGTTAAGCCGAGCACCATCACTTGGCCGGGCGGTTAAGCCGAGCACCATCTCTTGGCCGGGTGGTTAAGCCGAGAAGCATCACTTGGCCGGGCGGTTTAGCCGAGCACCATCACTTGGCCGGGCGGTTAAGCCGAGCACCATCACTTGGCCGGGCGGTGAAGCCGAGCACCATCACTTGGCCCGGCGGTGAAGCCGAGCACCATCACTTGGCCGGCCGGATAAGCCGAGCCCCATCACTTGGCCGGGCGGTTAAGCCGAGCACAATCACTTCCCTTCACTTGGCCAGGCGGTTAAGCCGAGCCCCATCACTTGGCCGGGCGGTTAAGCCGAGCCTCATCACTTGGCCGGGCGGTTAAGCCGAGCACCATCACTTGGCTGGGCGGTTAAGCCGAGCATCATCACTTGGCCGGGCGGTTAAGCCGAGCACCATCACTTGGCCGGGCGGTAAAGCCGAGCACCATCACTTGGCCGGGCGGTTAAGCCGAGCACCATCACTTGGCCGGGCGGTAAAGCCGAGCCCCATCACTTGGCTGGGCGGTTAAGCCGAGTACCATCACTTGGCCGGGCGGTTAAGCCGAGCCCCATCACTTGGCCGGGCGGTTAAGCCGAGCCGCATCACTTGGCCGGGCGGCTAAGCCGAGCACCATCAATTGGCCAGGCGGTTAAGCCGAGCACCATCACTTGGCCAGGCGGTTAAGCCGAGCACCATCACTTGGCCGGGCGGTTAAGCCGAGCACCATCACTTGGCCGCATCACTTGGCCGGGCGGTTAAGCCGAGCACCATCACTTGGCCGGGCGGTTAAGCCGAGCATCACTTGGGCGGGCAGTTAAGCCGAGCACCATCACTTGGCCGGGCGGTTAAGCCGAGCAGTATCACTTGGCTGGGCGGTTAAGCCGAGCTTCATTTGGCCTGGCAGTTAAGCCGAAGCCGAGCATCATTTGGCCGGGCGGTTAAGCCAAGCATATTTGGCCAAGCATCATTTGCCCGGGCGGCTAAGCCGAGCAGCATCACTTGGCCGGGCGGTAAAGCCGAGCAGCATCACTTGGCCGGGCGGTTAAGCCGAGCACCATCACTTGGCCGGGCGGTTAAGCCGAGCACCATCACTTGGCCGGGCAGTAAAGCCGAGCAGCATCACTTGGCCGGGCGGTTAAGCCGAGCAGCATCACTTGGCCGGGCGGTTAAGCCGAGCATTATCACTTAGCCGGGTGGTTGAGCCGAGCACCATCACTTGGCCGGGCGGTTAAGCCGAGCACCATCACTTGGCCGGGCAGGTAAGCCGACCCGCATCACTTGGACGGGCGGTTAAGCCGAGCACCATCACTTGGCCGGGCGGTTAAGCCGAGCACCATCACTTGGCAGGGCGGTAAAGCCGAGCACCATCACTTGGCCGGGCAGTTAAGACGAACAGCACCACTTGGCCGGGCTGTTAAGCCGAGCAGCACCACTTGGCCGGGCCGTTAAGCCGAGCAGCACCACTTGGCCGGGCGGTTAAGCCTAGCACCATCACTTGGCCGGGCGGTTAGCCGAGCAGCACCACTTGGCCGGGCGGTTAAGCCGAGCAGCACCACTTGGCCGGTCGGTTAAGCAGAGCAGCACCACTTGGCCGGGAGGTTAAGCCGATCCCCATCACTTGGCCGGGCGGTTAAGCCGAGCACCATCACTTGGCCGGGCGGTGAAGCCGAGCACCATCACTTGGCCGGGCGGTTAAGCCGAGCACCATCACTTGGCCGGGCGGTGAAGCCGAGCACCATCACTTGGCCGGGCGGTTAAGCCGAGCTGCATCACTTGGCCGGGCGGTTTTGCTGAGCAGGATCACTTGGCCGGGCGGTTAAGCCGAGCACCATCACTTGGTCGGGCGGTTAAGCCGAGCACCATCACTTGGCCGGGCGGTTAAGCCCAGCAGGATCACTTGGCCGGGCGGTTAAGCCGAGCTGCATCACTTGGCCGGGCGGTTAAGCCGAGCACCATCACTTGGCCGGGCGGTTAAGCCGAGCACCATCACTTGGCCGGGCGGTTAAGCCGAGCAGCATCACTTGGCCGGGCGGTTAAGCCGAGCAGCATCACTTGGCCGGGCGGTTAAGCCGAGCACCATCACTTGGCCGGGCGGCTAAGCCGAGCACCATCACTTGGCCGGGCGGTTAAGCCGAGCACCATCACTTGGCCGGGCGGCTAAGCCGAGCACCATCACTTGGCCGGGCGGTTAAGCCGAGCACCATCACTTGGCCGGGCGGTAAAGCCGAGCACTTTCACTTGGCCGGGCGGTTGGGCCGAGCAGGATCACTTGGCCGGGCGGTTAAGCCGAGCACCATCACTTGGCCGGGCGGTTGGGCCGAGCAGGATCACTTGGCCGGGCGGTAAAGCCGAGCACCATCACTTGGCCGGGCGGTTGGGCCGAGCAGGATCACTTGGCCGGGCGGTAAAGCCGAGCACCATCACTTGGCCGGGCGGTTGGGCCGAGCAGGATCACTTGGCCGGGCGGTAAAGCCGAGCACCATCACTTGGCCGGGCGGTTGGGCCGAGCAGGATCAATTGGCCGGGCGGTAAAGCCGAGCACCATCACTTGGCCGGGCGGTTAAGCCGAGCATTATCACTTAGCCGGGTAGTTGAGCCGAGCACCATCACTTGGCCGGGCGGTTAAGCCAAGCACCATCACTTGGCCGGGCAGGTAAGCCGACCCGCATCACTTGGACGGGCGGTTAAGCCGAGCACCATCACTTGGCCGGGCGGTTAAGCCGAGCACCATCACTTGGCATGGCGGTAAAGCCGAGCACCATCACTTGGCCGGGCAGTTAACCCGAACAGCACCACTTGGCCGGGCTGTTAAGCCGAGCAGCACCACTTGGCTGGGCCGTTAAGCCGAGCAGCACCACTTGGCCGGGCGGTTAAGCCGAGCACCATCACTTGGCCGGGCGGTTAGCCGAGCAGCACCACTTGGCCGGGCAGTTAAGCCGAGCAGCACCACTTGGCCGGTCGGTTAAGCAGAGCAGCACCACTTGGCCGGGTGGTTAAGCCGATCCCCATCACTTGGCCGGGCGGTTAAGCCGAGCACCATCACTTGGCCGGGCGGTGAAGCCGAGCACCATCACTTGGCCGGGCGGTTAAGCCGAGCACCATCACTTGGCCGGGCGGTGAAGCCGAGCACCATCACTTGGCCGGGCGGTTAAGCCGAGCACCATCACTTGGCCGGGCGGTTAGGCCGAGCTGCATCACTTGGCCGGGCGGTTTTGCTGAGCAGGATCACTTGGCCGGGCGGTTAAGCCGAGCACCATCACTTGGCCGGGCGGTTAAGCCGAGCACCATCACTTGGCCGGGCGGTTAAGCCCAGCAGGATCACTTGGCCGGGCGGTTAAGCCGAGCCGCATCACTTGGCCGGGCGGTTAAGCCGAGCACCATCACTTGGCCGGGCGGTTAAGCCGAGCACCATCACTTGGCCGGGCGGTTAAGCCGAGCAGCATCACTTGGCCGGGCGGTTAAGCCGAGCAGCATCACTTGGCCGGGCGGTTAAGCCGAGCACCATCACTTGGCCGGGCAGGTAAGCCGACCCGCATCACTTGGACGGGCGGTTAAGCCGAGCACCATCACTTGGCCAGGCGGTTAAGCCGAGCACCATCACTTGGCAGGGCGGTAAAGCCGAGCACCATCACTTGGCCGGGCAGTTAAGCCGAACAGCACCACTTGGCCGGGCTGTTAAGCCGAGCAGCACCACTTGGCCGGGCCGTTAAGCCGAGCAGCACCAATTGGCCGGGCGGTTAAGCCGAGCACCATCACTTGGCCGGGCGGTTAGCCGAGCAGCACCACTTGGCCGGGCGGTTAAGCCGAGCAGCACCACTTGGCCGGTCGGTTAAGCAGAGCAACACCACTTGGCCGGGAGGTTAAGCCGATCCCCATCACTTGGCCGGGAGGTTAAGCCGAGCACCATCACTTGGCCGGGCGGTGAAGCCGAGCACCATCACTTGGCCGGGCGGTTCAGCCGAGCACCATCACTTGGCCGGGCAGTTAAGCCGAGCACCATCACTTGGCCGGGCGGTTAAGCCGAGCAGCATCACTTGGCCGGGCGGTTAAGCCGAGCAGCATCACTTGGCCGGGCTGTTAAGCCGAGCACCATCACTTGGCCGGGCGGCTAAGCCGAGCACCATCACTTGGCCGGGCGGTTAAGCCGAGCAGCATCACTTGGCCGGGCGGTTAAGCCGAGCACCATCACTTGGCCGGGCGGTTAAGCCGAGCACGATCACTTGGCCGGGCGGTAAAGCCGAGCACCATCACTTGGCCGGGCGGTTGGGCCGAGCAGGATCACTTGGCCGGGCGGTTAAGCCGAGCACCATCACTTGGCCGGGTGGTTGGGCCGAGCAGGATCACTTGGCCGGGCGGTAAAGCCGAGCACCATCACTTGGCCGGGCGGTTGGGCCGAGCAGGATCACTTGGCCGGGCGGTAAAGCCGAGCACCATCACTTGGCCGGGCGGTTGGGCCGAACAGGATCACTTGGCCGGGCGGTAAAGCCGAGCACCATCACTTGGCCGGGCGGTTGGGCCGAGCAGGATCACTTGGCCGGGCGGTCAAGCCGAGCACCATCACTTGGCCACGCGGTTAAGCCGAGCAGGATCACTTGGCCGGGCGGTTAAGCCGAGCACCATCACTTGGCCGGGCAGGTTAAGACGAGCACCACCACTTGACCGGGCGGTTAAGCCGAGCCCCATCACTTGACCGGGCGGTTAAGCCGAGCCCCATCACTTGGCCGGGCGGTTAAGCCGAGCACCATCACTTGGCCAGGCGGTTAAGCCGAGCAGCATCACTTGGCCGGGCGGTTAAGCCGAGCACCATCACTTGGCCGGGCGGTTAAGCCGAGCCCCATCACTTGGCCGGGCAGTTAAGCCGAGCACCATCACTTGGCCGCATCACTTGGCCGGGCGGTTAAACCGAGCACCATCACTTGGCCGGGCGGTTGGGCCGAGCAGGATCACTTGGCCGGGCGGTTAAGCCGAGCACCATCACTTGGCCGGGCGGTTGGGCCGAGCAGGATCACTTGGCCGGGCGGTAAAGCCGAGCACCATCACTTGGCCGGGCGGTTGGGCCGAGCAGGATCACTTGGCCGGGCGGTAAAGCCGAGCACCATCACTTGGCCGGGCGGTTGGGCCAAGCAGGATCACTTGGCCGGGCGGTAAAGCCGAGCACCATCACTTGGCCGGGCGGTTGGGCCGAGCAGGATCACTTGGCCGGGCGGTAAAGCCGAGCACCATCACTTGGCAGGGCGGTTGGGCCGAGCAGGATCACTTGGCCGGGCGGTAAAGCCGAGCACCATCACTTGGCCGGGCGGTTGGGCCGAGCAGGATCACTTGGCCGGGTGGTCAAGCCGAGCACCATCACTTAGCCACGCGGTTAAGCCGAGCAGGATCACTTGGCCGGGCGGTTAAGCCGAGCACCATCATTTGGCCGGGCAGGTTAAGACGAGCAGCCAGCCCCATCACTTGACCAGGCGGTTAAGCCGAGCCCCATCACTTGGCCGGGCGGTTAAGCCGAGCACCATCACTTGGCCAGGCGGTTAAGCCGAGCAGCATCACTTGGCCGGGCGGTTAAGCCGAGCACCATCACTTGGCCGGGCGGTTAAGCCGAGCCCCATCACTTGGCCGGGCAGTTAAGCCGAGCACCATCACTTAGCCGGGCGGTTAAGCCGAGCAGGATCACTTGGCCGGGCAGTTAAGCCGAGCCGCATCATTTGGCCGGGCGGTTAAGCCGAACACCATCGCTTGGCCGGGCGGTTAAGCCGAGCACCATCACTTGGCCGGGCGGTTAAGCCGAGCAGCATCACTTGGCCGGGCGGTTAAGCCGAGCAGCATCACTTGGCCGGGCGGTTAAGCCGAGCACCATCACTTGGCCGGGCGGCTAAGCCGAGCACCATCACTTGGCCGGGCGGTTAAGCCGAGCACCATCACTTGGAAAGGCGGTTAAGCCGAGCTGCATCACTTGGCCGGGCGGTTGAGCCGAGCATCATCACTTGGCCGGGCGGTTAAGCCGAGCAGCATCACTTGGCCGGGCGGTTAAGCCGAGCACCATCACTTGGCCGGGCGGTTAAGCCGAGCACCATCACTTGGCCGGGCGGTTAAGCCGAGCACCATCACTTGGCCGGGCGGTAAAGCCGAGCACCATCACTTGGCCGGGCGGTTGGGCCGAGCAGGATCACTTGGCCGGGCGGTTAAGCCGAGCAGGATCACTTGGCCAGGCGGTCAAGCCGAGCACCATCACTTGGCCAGGCGGTTAAGCCGAGCAGGATCACTTGGCCGGGCGGTTAAGCTGAGCACCATCACTTGGCCGGGCAGGTTAAGACGAGCACCACCACTTGACCGGGCGGTTAAGCCGAGCCCCATCACTTGGCCGGGCGGTTAAGCCGAGCCCCATCACTTGGCCGGGCGGTTAAGCCGAGCACCATTACTTGGCCAGGCGGTTAAGCCGAGCAGCATCACTTGGCCGGGCGGTTAAGTCGAGCACCATCACTTGGCCGGGCGGTTAAGCCGAGCAGCATCACTTGGCCGGACGGTAAAGGTGAGCACCATCACTTGGCCGGGCGGTTAAGCCGAGCAGCATCACTTGGCCGGGCGGTTAAGCCGAGCCCCATCACTTGGCCGGGCAGTTAATCCGAGCACCATCACTTGGCCGCATCACTTGGCCGGGCGGTTAAGCCGAGCACCATCACTTGGCCGGGCGGTTAAGCCGAGCCCAATCACTTGGCCGGGTGGTTAAGCCGAGCAGCATCACTGGGCCGGGCGGTTAAGCCGAGCCCCATCACTGGGCCGGGCGGTTAAGCCGAGCAGCATCACTGGGCTGGGTGGTTAAGCCGAGCCCCATCACTGGGCCGGGCGGTTAAGCCGAGCCCCATCCCTGGGCCGGGCGGTTAAGCCGAGCCCCATCACTGGGCCGGGCGGTTTAGCCGAGCCCCATCCCTGGGCCGGGCGGTTAAGCCGAGCCCCATCACTGGGCCGGGCGGTTTAACCGAGCCACATCCCTGGGCCGGGCGGTTAAGCCGAGCCCGTACACTGGGCCGGGCGGTTAAGCCGAGCCCCATCCCTGGGCCGGGCGGTTAAGCCGAGCCCCATCACTGGGCCGGGCGGTTAAGCCGAGCTCCATCCCTGGGCCGGGCGGTTAAGCCGAGCCCCATCACTGGGCCTGGTGGTTAAGCCGGCCCCATCCCTGGGCCGGGCGGTTAAGCCGAGCACCCTCACTTGGCCGCATCACTTGGCCGGGCGGTTAAGCCGAGCACCAACACTTGGCCGGGCGGTTAAGCCGAGCACCAACAATTGGCCGGGCGGTTAAGCCGAGACCCATCACTTGGCCGGGCGGTTAAGCCGAGCAGAATCACTTGGCCGGGCGGTTAAGCAGACCCCATCACTTGGCCGGGCGGTTAAGCCGAGCCCCATCACTTGGCCGGGCGGTTAAGCCAAGCAGCATCACTTGGTCGGGCGGTTAAGCCGAGCCCCATCACTTGGCCGGGCGGTTAAGCCGAGCAGCATCACTTGGCCGGGCGCTTAAGCCGAGCCCCATCACTTGGCCGGGCGGTTAAGCCGAGCACCATCACTTGGCCGGGCGGTTAAGCCGAGCTGCATCACTTGGCCGGGCGGTTTAGCCGAGCACCATCACTTGGCCGGGCGGTTAAGCCGAGCACCATCACTTGGCCGGGCGGTTAAGCCGAGCACCATCTCTTGGCCGGGTGGTTAAGCCGAGAAGCATCACTTGGCCGGGCGGTTTAGCCGAGCACCATCACTTGGCCGGGCGGTTAAGCCGAGCACCATCACTTGGCCGGGCGGTGAAGCCGAGCACCATCACTTGGCCCGGCGGTGAAGCCGAGCACCATCACTTGGCCGGCCGGATAAGCCGAGCCCCATCACTTGGCCGGGCGGTTAAGCCGAGCACAATCACTTCCCTTCACTTGGCCAGGCGGTTAAGCCGAGCCCCATCACTTGGCCGGGCGGTTAAGCCGAGCCTCATCACTTGGCCGGGCGGTTAAGCCGAGCACCATCACTTGGCTGGGCGGTTAAGCCGAGCATCATCACTTGGCCGGGCGGTTAAGCCGAGCACCATCACTTGGCCGGGCGGTAAAGCCGAGCACCATCACTTGGCCGGGCGGTTAAGCCGAGCACCATCACTTGGCCGGGTGGTAAAGCCGAGCCCCATCACTTGGCTGGGCGGTTAAGCCGAGTACCATCACTTGGCCGGGCGGTTAAGCCGAGCCCCATCACTTGGCCGGGCGGTTAAGCCGAGCCGCATCACTTGGCCGGGCGGCTAAGCCGAGCACCATCAATTGGCCGGGCGGTTAAGCCGAGCACCATCACTTGGCCAGGCGGTTAAGCCGAGCACCATCACTTGGCCGGGCGGTTAAGCCGAGCACCATCACTTGGCCGCATCACTTGGCCGGGCGGTTAAGCCGAGCACCATCACTTGGCCGGGCGGTTAAGCCGAGCATCACTTGGGCGGGCAGTTAAGCCGAGCACCATCACTTGGCCGGGCGGTTAAGCCGAGCAGTATCACTTGGCTGGGCGGTTAAGCCGAGCTTCATTTGGCCTGGCAGTTAAGCCGAAGCCGAGCATCATTTGGCCGGGCGGTTAAGCCAAGCATATTTGGCCAAGCATCATTTGCCCGGGCGGCTAAGCCGAGCAGCATCACTTGGCCGGGCGGTAAAGCCGAGCAGCATCACTTGGCCGGGCGGTTAAGCCGAGCACCATCACTTGGCCGGGCGGTTAAGCCGAGCACCATCACTTGGCCGGGCAGTAAAGCCGAGCAGCATCACTTGGCCGGGCGGTTAAGCCGAGCAGCATCACTTGGCCGGGCGGTTAAGCCGAGCATTATCACTTAGCCGGGTGGTTGAGCCGAGCACCATCACTTGGCCGGGCGGTTAAGCCGAGCACCATCACTTGGCCGGGCAGGTAAGCCGACCCGCATCACTTGGACGGGCGGTTAAGCCGAGCACCATCACTTGGCCGGGCGGTTAAGCCGAGCACCATCACTTGGCAGGGCGGTAAAGCCGAGCACCATCACTTGGCCGGGCAGTTAAGCCGAACAGCACCACTTGGCCGGGCTGTTAAGCCGAGCAGCACCACTTGGCCGGGCCGTTAAGCCGAGCAGCACCACTTGGCCGGGCGGTTAAGCCGAGCACCATCACTTGGCCGGGCGGTTAGCCGAGCAGCACCACTTGGCCGGGCGGTTAAGCCGAGCAGCACCACTTGGCCGGTCGGTTAAGCAGAGCAGCACCACTTGGCCGGGAGGTTAAGCCGATCCCCATCACTTGGCCGGGCGGTTAAGCCGAGCACCATCACTTGGCCGGGCGGTGAAGCCGAGCACCATCACTTGGCCGGGCGGTGAAGCCGAGCACCATCACTTGGCCGGGCGGTTAAGCCGAGCACCATCACTTGGCCGGGCGGTTAAGCCGAGCACCATCACTTGGCCGGGCGGTTAAGCCGAGCTGCATCACTTGGCTGGGCGGTTAAGCCGAGCAGGATCACTTGGCCGGGCGGTTAAGCCGAGCACCATCACTTGGCCGGGCGGTTAAGCCGAGCACCATCACTTGGCCGGGCGGTTAAGCCAGCAGGATCACTTGGCCGGGCGGTTAAGCCGAGCCCATCACTTGGCCGGGCGGTTAAGCCGAGCACCATCACTTGGCCGGGCGGTTAAGCCGAGCACCATCACTTGGCCGGGCGGTTAAGCCGAGCAGCATCACTTGGCCGGGCGGTTAAGCCGAGCAGCATCACTTGGCCGGGCGGTTAAGCCGAGCACCATCACTTGGCCGGGCGGTTAAGCCGAGCACCATCACTTGGCCGGGCGGTTAAGCCGAGCACCATCACTTGGCCGGGCGGTTAAGCCGAGCACCATCACTTGGCCGGGCGGTTAAGCCGAGCACCATCACTTGGCCGGGCGGTAAGCCGAGCACTTTCACTTGGCCGGGCGGTTAAGCCGAGCAGGATCACTTGGCCGGGCGGTTAAGCCGAGCACCATCACTTGGCCGGGCGGTTAAGCCGAGCAGGATCACTTGGCCGGGCGGTAAAGCCGAGCACCATCACTTGGCCGGGCGGTTAAGCCGAGCAGGATCACTTGGCCGGGCGGTAAAGCCGAGCACCATCACTTGGCCGGGCGGTTAAGCCGAGCAGGATCACTTGGCCGGGCGGTTAAGCCGAGCACCATCACTTGGCCGGGCGGTTGGGCCGAGCAGGATCACTTGGCCGGGCGGTTAAGCCGAGCACCATCACTTGGCCGGGCGGTTAAGCCGAGCATTATCACTTGGCCGGGTAGTTGAGCCGAGCACCATCACTTGGCCGGGCGGTTAAGCCGAGCACCATCACTTGGCCGGGCAGGTTAAGCCGACCCGCATCACTTGGACGGGCGGTTAAGCCGAGCACCATCACTTGGCCGGGCGGTTAAGCCGAGCACCATCACTTGGCAGGGCGGGTAAAGCCGAGCACCATCACTTGGCCGGGCGGTTAAGCCGAGCACCACTTGGCCGGGCGGTTAAGCCGAGCAGCATCACTTGGCCGGGCGTTAAGCCGAGCAGCACCACTTGGCCGGGCGGTTAAGCCGAGCACCATCACTTGGCCGGGCGGTTAGCCGAGCAGCACCACTTGGCCGGGCGGTTAAGCCGAGCAGCACCACTTGGCCGGCGGTTAAGCAGAGCAGCACCACTTGGCCGGGAGGTTAAGCCGATCCCCATCACTTGGCCGGGCGGTTAAGCCGAGCACCATCACTTGGCCGGGCGGTGAAGCCGAGCACCATCACTTGGCCGGGCGGTTAAGCCGAGCACCATCACTTGGCCGGGCGGTAAGCCGAGCACCATCACTTGGCCGGGCGGTTAAGCCGAGCCCCATCACTTGGCCTGGGCGGTTAAGCCGAGTACCATCACTTGGCCGGGCGGTTAAGCCGAGCACCATCACTTGGCCGCATCACTTGGCCGGGCGGTTAAGCCGAGCCCCATCACTTGGCGGGCGGTTAAGCCGAGCCGCATCACTTGGCCGGGCGGTTAAGCCGAGCACCATCACTTGGCCGGGCGGTTAAGCCGAGCACCATCACTTGGCCGGGCGGTTAAGCCGAGCACCATCACTTGGCCGGGCGGTTAAGCCGAGCACCATCACGCATCACTTGGCCGGGCGGTTAAGCCGAGCACCATCACTTGGCCGGGCGGTTAAGCCGAGCATCACTTGGCCGGGCGGTTAAGCCGAGCACCATCACTTGGCCGGGCGGTTAAGCCGAGCAGTATCACTTGGCCGGGCGGTTAAGCCGAGCTTCACTTGGCCTGGCGGTTAAGCCGAGCCAGCATCACTTGGCCGGGCGGTTAAGCCAAGCATATTTGGCCAAGCATCACTTGGCCGGGCGGTTAAGCCGAGCAGCATCACTTGGCCGGGCGGTTAAGCCGAGCAGCATCACTTGGCCGGGCGGTTAAGCCGAGCACCATCACTTGGCCGGGCGGTTAAGCCGAGCACCATCACTTGGCCGGGCGGTAAAGCCGAGCAGCATCACTTGGCCGGGCGGTTAAGCCGAGCAGCATCACTTGGCCGGGCGGTTAAGCCGAGCATTATCACTTGGCCGGGTGGTTGAGCCGAGCACCATCACTTGGCCGGGCGGTTAAGCCGAGCACCATCACTTGGCCGGGCGGTAAGCCGACCCGCATCACTTGGCCGGGCGGTTAAGCCGAGCACCATCACTTGGCCGGGCGGTTAAGCCGAGCACCATCACTTGGCCAGGGCGGTTAAGCCGAGCACCATCACTTGGCCGGGCGGTTAAGCCGAACAGCACCACTTGGCCGGGCGGTTAAGCCGAGCAGCACCACTTGGCCGGGCGGTTAAGCCGAGCAGCATCACTTGGCCGGGCGGTTAAGCCGAGCACCATCACTTGGCCGGGCGGTTAAGCCGAGCAGCACCACTTGGCCGGGCGGTTAAGCCGAGCAGCACCACTTGGCCGGGCGGTTAAGCCGATCCCCATCACTTGGCCGGGCGGTTAAGCCGAGCACCATCACTTGGCCGGGCGGTTAAGCCGAGCACCATCACTTGGCCGGGCGGTTAAGCCGAGCACCATCACTTGGCCGGGCGGTTAAGCCGAGCACCATCACTTGGCCGGGCGGTTAAGCCGAGCACCATCACTTGGCCGGGCGGTTAAGCCGAGCCATCACTTGGCCGGGCGGTTAAGCCGAGCAGGATCACTTGGCCGGGCGGTTAAGCCGAGCACCATCACTTGGCCGGGCGGTTAAGCCGAGCACCATCACTTGGCCGGGCGGTTAAGCCGAGCAGCATCACTTGGCCGGGCGGTTAAGCCGAGCCCCATCACTTGGCCGGGCGGTTAAGCCGAGCACCATCACTTGGCCGGGCGGTTAAGCCGAGCACCATCACTTGGCCGGGCGGTTAAGCCGAGCAGCATCACTTGGCCGGGCGGTTAAGCCGAGCAGCATCACTTGGCCGGGCGGTTAAGCCGAGCACCATCACTTGGCCGGGCGGCTAAGCCGAGCACCATCACTTGGCCGGGCGGTTAAGCCGAGCACCATCACTTGGCCGGGCGGCTAAGCCGAGCACCATCACTTGGCCGGGCGGTTAAGCCGAGCACCATCACTTGGCCGGGCGGTTAAGCCGAGCACTTTCACTTGGCCGGGCGGTTAAGCCGAGCAGGATCACTTGGCCGGGCGGTTAAGCCGAGCACCATCACTTGGCCGGGCGGTTAAGCCGAGCAGGATCACTTGGCCGGGCGGTAAAGCCGAGCACCATCACTTGGCCGGGCGGTTGGGCCGAGCAGGATCACTTGGCCGGGCGGTAAAGCCGAGCACCATCACTTGGCCGGGCGGTTGGGCCGAGCAGGATCACTTGGCCGGGCGGTAAAGCCGAGCACCATCACTTGGCCGGGCGGTTAAGCCGAGCATTATCACTTGGCCGGGTAGTTGAGCCGAGCACCATCACTTGGCCGGGCGGTTAAGCCGAGCAACATCACTTGGCCGGGCGGTAAGCCGACCCCATCACTTGGCCGGGCGGTTAAGCCGAGCACCATCACTTGGCCGGGCGGTTAAGCCGAGCACCATCACTTGGCGGGCGGTTAAGCCGAGCACCATCACTTGGCCGGGCGGTTAAGCCGAACAGCACCACTTGGCCGGGCGGTTAAGCCGAGCAGCATCACTTGGCCGGGCGTTAAGCCGAGCAGCACCACTTGGCCGGGCGGTTAAGCCGAGCACCATCACTTGGCCGGGCGGTTAGCCGAGCAGCACCACTTGGCCGGGCGGTTAAGCCGAGCAGCACCACTTGGCCGGGCGGTTAAGCCGAGCAGCACCACTTGGCCGGGCGGTTAAGCCGATCCCCATCACTTGGCCGGGCGGTTAAGCCGAGCACCATCACTTGGCCGGGCGGTTAAGCCGAGCACCATCACTTGGCCGGGCGGTTAAGCCGAGCACCATCACTTGGCCGGGCGGTTAAGCCGAGCACCATCACTTGGCCGGGCGGTTAAGCCGAGCACCATCACTTGGCCGGGCGGTTAAGCCGAGCTGCATCACTTGGCCGGGCGGTTGCCGAGCAGGATCACTTGGCCGGGCGGTTAAGCCGAGCACCATCACTTGGCCGGGCGGTTAAGCCGAGCACCATCACTTGGCCGGGCGGTTAAGCCGAGCAGGATCACTTGGCCGGGCGGTTAAGCCGAGCCGCATCACTTGGCCGGGCGGTTAAGCCGAGCACCATCACTTGGCCGGGCGGTTAAGCCGAGCACCATCACTTGGCCGGGCGGTTAAGCCGAGCAGCATCACTTGGCCGGGCGGTTAAGCCGAGCAGCATCACTTGGCCGGGCGGTTAAGCCGAGCACCATCACTTGGCCGGGCGGTTAAGCCGACCCGCATCACTTGGCCGGGCGGTTAAGCCGAGCACCATCACTTGGCCGGGCGGTTAAGCCGAGCACCATCACTTGGCAGGGCGGTAAGCCGAGCACCATCACTTGGCCGGGCGGTTAAGCCGAACAGCACCACTTGGCCGGGCGGTTAAGCCGAGCAGCACCACTTGGCCGGGCGGTTAAGCCGAGCAGCACCACTTGGCCGGGCGGTTAAGCCGAGCACCATCACTTGGCCGGGCGGTTAAGCCGAGCAGCACCACTTGGCCGGGCGGTTAAGCCGAGCAGCATCACTTGGCCGGGCGGTTAAGCCGAGCACACCACTTGGCCGGGCGGTTAAGCCGAGCCCATCACTTGGCCGGGCGGTTAAGCCGAGCACCATCACTTGGCCGGGCGGTGAAGCCGAGCACCATCACTTGGCCGGGCGGTTAAGCCGAGCACCATCACTTGGCCGGGCGGTGAAGCCGAGCACCATCACTTGGCCGGGCGGTTAAGCCGAGCACCATCACTTGGCCGGGCGGTTAAGCCGAGCCGCATCACTTGGCCGGGCGGTTAAGCCGAGCACCATCACTTGGCCGGGCGGTTAAGCCGAGCACCATCACTTGGCCGGGCGGTTAAGCCGAGCAGCATCACTTGGCCGGGCGGTTAAGCCGAGCAGCATCACTTGGCCGGGCGGTTAAGCCGAGCACCATCACTTGGCCGGGCGGTTAAGCCGAGCACCATCACTTGGCCGGGCGGTTAAGCCGAGCACCATCACTTGGCCGGGCGGTTAAGCCGAGCACCATCACTTGGCCGGGCGGTTAAGCCGAGCACCATCACTTGGCCGGGCGGTTAAGCCGAGCACCATCACTTGGCCGGGCGGTTAAGCCGAGCAGGATCACTTGGCCGGGCGGTTAAGCCGAGCACCATCACTTGGCCGGGCGGTTGGGCCGAGCAGGATCACTTGGCCGGGCGGTAAAGCCGAGCACCATCACTTGGCCGGGCGGTTGGGCCGAGCAGGATCACTTGGCCGGGCGGTAAGCCGAGCACCATCACTTGGCCGGGCGGTTAAGCCGAGCAGGATCACTTGGCCGGGCGGTAAGCCGAGCACCATCACTTGGCCGGGCGGTTAAGCCGAGCAGGATCACTTGGCCGGGCGGTAAGCCGAGCACCATCACTTGGCCGGGCGGTTAAGCCGAGCAATCACTTGGCCGGGCGGTTAAGCCGAGCACCATCACTTGGCCGGGCGGTTAAGCCGAGCACCATCACTTGGCCGGGCGGTTAAGCCGAGCCGCATCACTTGGCCGGGCGGTTAAGCCGAGCACCATCACTTGGCCGGGCGGTTAAGCCGAGCACCATCACTTGGCCGGGCGGTTAAGCCGAGCACCATCACTTGGCCGGGCGGTTAAGCCGACAGCACCACTTGGCCGGGCGGTTAAGCCGAGCACCATCACTTGGCCGGGCGGTTAAGCCGAGCAGCATCACTTGGCCGGGCGGTTAAGCCGAGCACCATCACTTGGCCGGGCGGTTAAGCCGAGCAGCATCACTTGGCCGGGCGGTTAAGCCGAGCAGCATCACTTGGCCGGGCGGTTAAGCCGAGCAGCACCACTTGGCCGGGCGGTTAAGCCGAGCCCATCACTTGGCCGGGCGGTTAAGCCGAGCACCATCACTTGGCCGGGCGGTTAAGCCGAGCACCATCACTTGGCCGGGCGGTTAAGCCGAGCACCATCACTTGGCCGGGCGGTTAAGCCGAGCACCATCACTTGGCCGGGCGGTTAAGCCGAGCACCATCACTTGGCCGGGCGGTTAAGCCGAGCAGGATCACTTGGCCGGGCGGTTAAGCCGAGCCCATCACTTGGCCGGGCGGTTAAGCCGAGCACCATCACTTGGCCGGGCGGTTAAGCCGAGCACCATCACTTGGCCGGGCGGTTAAGCCGAGCAGCATCACTTGGCCGGGCGGTTAAGCCGAGCAGCATCACTTGGCCGGGCGGTTAAGCCGAGCACCATCACTTGGCCGGGCGGTTAAGCCGACCCCATCACTTGGCCGGGCGGTTAAGCCGAGCACCATCACTTGGCCGGGCGGTTAAGCCGAGCACCATCACTTGGCCGGGCGGTAAGCCGAGCACCATCACTTGGCCGGGCGGTTAAGCCGACAGCACCACTTGGCCGGGCGGTTAAGCCGAGCAGCATCACTTGGCCGGGCGGTTAAGCCGAGCAGCATCACTTGGCCGGGCGGTTAAGCCGAGCACCATCACTTGGCCGGGCGGTTAAGCCGAGCAGCACCACTTGGCCGGGCGGTTAAGCCGAGCAGCATCACTTGGCCGGGCGGTTAAGCCGAGCAGCACCACTTGGCCGGGCGGTTAAGCCGAGCCCATCACTTGGCCGGGCGGTTAAGCCGAGCACCATCACTTGGCCGGGCGGTTAAGCCGAGCACCATCACTTGGCCGGGCGGTTAAGCCGAGCACCATCACTTGGCCGGGCGGTAAGCCGAGCACCATCACTTGGCCGGGCGGTTAAGCCGAGCACCATCACTTGGCCGGGCGGTTAAGCCGAGCCATCACTTGGCCGGGCGGTTAAGCCGAGCAATCACTTGGCCGGGCGGTTAAGCCGAGCACCATCACTTGGCCGGGCGGTTAAGCCGAGCACCATCACTTGGCCGGGCGGTTAAGCCGAGCACCATCACTTGGCCGGGCGGTTAAGCCGAGCCCATCACTTGGCCGGGCGGTTAAGCCGAGCACATCACTTGGCCGGGCGGTTAAGCCGAGCACCATCACTTGGCCGGGCGGTTAAGCCGAGCAGCATCACTTGGCCGGGCGGTTAAGCCGAGCACCATCACTTGGCCGGGCGGTTAAGCCGAGCCCCATCACTTGGCCGGGCGGTTAAGCCGAGCACCATCACTTGCATCACTTGGCCGGGCGGTTAAGCCGAGCACCATCACTTGGCCGGGCGGTTAAGCCGAGCCCAATCACTTGGCCGGGCGGTTAAGCCGAGCACCATCACTTGGCCGGGCGGTTAAGCCGAGCACCATCACTTGGCCGGGCGGTTAAGCCGAGCACCATCACTTGGCCGGGCGGTTAAGCCGAGCAGGATCACTTGGCCGGGCGGTTAAGCCGAGCACCATCACTTGGCCGGGCGGTTAAGCCGAGCAGGATCACTTGGCCGGGCGGTTAAGCCGAGCACCATCACTTGGCCGGGCGGTTAAGCCGAGCAATCACTTGGCCGGGCGGTTAAGCCGAGCACCATCACTTGGCCGGGCGGTGGGTAAGCCGAGCACCATCACTTGGCCGGGCGGTTAAGCGAGCACCATCACTTGGCCGGGCGGTTAAGCCGAGCACCATCACTTGGCCGGGCGGTTAAGCCGAGCAGGATCACTTGGCCGGGCGGTTAAGCCGAGCACCATCACTTGGCCGGGCGGTTAAGCCGAGCAGCATCACTTGGCCGGGCGGTTAAGCCGAGCACCATCACTTGGCCGGGCGGTTAAGCCGAGCAGGATCACTTGGCCGGGCGGTTAAGCCGAGCACCATCACTTGGCCGGGCGGTTAAGCCGAGCACCATCACTTGGCCGGGCGGTTAAGCCGAGCCCATCACTTGGCCGGGCGGTTAAGCCGAGCCCATCACTTGGCCGGGCGGTTAAGCCGAGCACCATCACTTGGCCGGGCGGTTAAGCCGAGCACCATCACTTGGCCGGGCGGTTAAGCCGAGCACCATCACTTGGCCGGGCGGTTAAGCCGAGCCCCATCACTTGGCCGGGCGGTTAAGCCGAGCACCATCACTTGGCCGCATCACTTGGCCGGGCGGTTAAGCCGAGCACCATCACTTGGCCGGGCGGTTAAGCCGAGCAATCACTTGGCCGGGCGGTTAAGCCGAGCACCATCACTTGGCCGGGCGGTTAAGCCGAGCAATCACTTGGCCGGGCGGTTAAGCCGAGCACCATCACTTGGCCGGGCGGTTAAGCCGAGCAGGATCACTTGGCCGGGCGGTTAAGCCGAGCACCATCACTTGGCCGGGCGGTTAAGCCGAGCAATCACTTGGCCGGGCGGTTAAGCCGAGCACCATCACTTGGCCGGGCGGTTAAGCCGAGCACCATCACTTGGCCGGGCGGTAAGCCGAGCACCATCACTTGGCCGGGCGGTTAAGCCGAGCAATCACTTGGCCGGGCGGTTAAGCCGAGCACCATCACTTGGCCGGGCGGTTAAGCCGAGCACCATCACTTGGCCGGGCGGTTAAGCCGAGCCCATCACTTGGCCGGGCGGTTAAGCCGAGCCCCATCACTTGGCCGGGCGGTTAAGCCGAGCACCATCACTTGGCCGGGCGGTTAAGCCGAGCAGCATCACTTGGCCGGGCGGTTAAGCCGAGCACCATCACTTGGCCGGGCGGTTAAGCCGAGCCCATCACTTGGCCGGGCGGTTAAGCCGAGCACCATCACTTGGCCGCATCACTTGGCCGGGCGGTTAAGCCGAGCACCATCACTTGGCCGGGCGGTTAAGCCGAGCCCAATCACTTGGCCGGGCGGTTAAGCCGAGCAGCATCACTTGGCCGGGCGGTTAAGCCGAGCCCATCACTTGGCCGGGCGGTTAAGCCGAGCAGCATCACTTGGCCGGGCGGTTAAGCCGAGCCCATCACTTGGCCGGGCGGTTAAGCCGAGCCCATCACTTGGCCGGGCGGTTAAGCCGAGCCCATCACTTGGCCGGGCGGTTAAGCCGAGCCCATCACTTGGCCGGGCGGTTAAGCCGAGCCCCATCACTTGGCCGGGCGGTTAAGCCGAGCACATCACTTGGCCGGGCGGTTAAGCCGAGCCCATCACTTGGCCGGGCGGTTAAGCCGAGCCCATCCACTTGGCCGGGCGGTTAAGCCGAGCCCCATCACTTGGCCGGGCGGTTAAGCCGAGCCCATCACTTGGCCGGGCGGTTAAGCCGAGCCCATCACTTGGCCGGGCGGTTAAGCCGAGCCCCATCACTTGGCCGGGCGGTTAAGCCGAGCCCATCACTTGGCCGGGCGGTTAAGCCGAGCCGCATCACTTGGCCGGGCGGTTAAGCCGAGCACCATCACTTGGCCGGGCGGTTAAGCCGAGCACCATCACTTGGCCGGGCGGTTAAGCCGAGCCCCATCACTTGGCCGGGCGGTTAAGCCGAGCATCACTTGGCCGGGCGGTTAAGCCGAGCAGGATCACTTGGCCGGGCGGTTAAGCCGAGCACCATCACTTGGCCGGGCGGTTAAGCCGAGCAGGATCACTTGGCCGGGCGGTAAGCCGAGCACCATCACTTGGCCGGGCGGTTAAGCCGAGCAGGATCACTTGGCCGGGCGGTTAAGCCGAGCACCATCACTTGGCCGGGCGGTTAAGCCGAGCAGGATCACTTGGCCGGGCGGTTAAGCCGAGCACCATCACTTGGCCGGGCGGTTAAGCCGAGCAGGACCACTTGGCCGGGCGGTAAAGCCGAGCACCATCACTTGGCCGGGCGGTTAAGCCGAGCAGGATCACTTGGCCGGGCGGTTAAGCCGAGCACCATCACTTGGCACGGGCGGTTAAGCCGAGCAGGATCACTTGGCCGGGCGGTTAAGCCGAGCACCATCACTTGGCCGGGCGGTTAAGCCGAGCACCATCACTTGGCCGGGCGGTTAAGCCGAGCCCCATCACTTGGCCGGGCGGTTAAGCCGAGCCCCATCACTTGGCCGGGCGGTTAAGCCGAGCACCATCACTTGGCGGGCGGTTAAGCCGAGCAGCATCACTTGGCCGGGCGGTTAAGCCGAGCACCATCACTTGGCCGGGCGGTTAAGCCGAGCCCCATCACTTGGCCGGGCGGTTAAGCCGAGCACCATCACTTGGCCGCATCACTTGGCCGGGCGGTTAAGCCGAGCACCATCACTTGGCCGGGCGGTTAAGCCGAGCCCAATCACTTGGCCGGGCGGTTAAGCCGAGCAGCATCACTTGGCCGGGCGGTTAAGCCGAGCCCCATCACTTGGCCGGGCGGTTAAGCCGAGCAGCATCACTTGGCCGGGCGGTTAAGCCGAGCCCCATCACTTGGGCCGGGCGGTTAAGCCGAGCCCATCACTTGGCCGGGCGGTTAAGCCGAGCCCCATCACTTGGCCGGGCGGTTAAGCCGAGCCCCATCACTTGGCCGGGCGGTTAAGCCGAGCCCCATCACTTGGCCGGGCGGTTAAGCCGAGCCACATCACTTGGCCGGGCGGTTAAGCCGAGCCCCATCACTTGGCCGGGCGGTTAAGCCGAGCCCCATCCACTTGGCCGGGCGGTTAAGCCGAGCCCCATCACTGGGCCGGGCGGTTAAGCCGAGCTCCATCACTGGGCCGGGCGGTTAAGCCGAGCCCCATCACTGGGCCGGGCGGTTAAGCCGAGCCCCATCCCTGGGCCGGGCGGTTAAGCCAAGCACCCACTTGGCCGCATCACTTGGCCGGGCGGTTAAGCCGAGCCCATCACTTGGCCGGGCGGTTAAGCCGAGCACCATCACTTGGCCGGGCGGTTAAGCCGAGCACCATCACTTGGCCGGGCGGTTAAGCCGAGCCCCATCACTTGGCCGGGCGGTTAAGCCGAGCAGAATCACTTGGCCGGGCGGTTAAGCCGACCCCATCACTTGGCCGGGCGGTTAAGCCGAGCACCATCACTTGGCCGGGCGGTTAAGCCGAGCAGCATCACTTGGCCGGGCGGTTAAGCCGAGCCCCATCACTTGGCCGGGCGGTTAAGCCGAGCAGCATCACTTGGCCGGGCGGTTAAGCCGAGCCCCATCACTTGGCCGGGCGGTTAAGCCGAGCACCATCACTTGGCCGGGCGGTTAAGCCGAGCAGCATCACTTGGCCGGGCGGTTAAGCCGAGCCCCATCACTTGGCCGGGCGGTTAAGCCGAGCAGCATCACTTGGCCGGGCGGTTAAGCCGAGCCCCATCACTTGGCCGGGCGGTTAAGCCGAGCACCATCACTTGGCCGGGCGGTTAAGCCGAGCTGCATCACTTGGCCGGGCGGTTAAGCCGAGCAGGATCACTTGGCCGGGCGGTTAAGCCGAGCACCATCACTTGGCCGGGCGGTTAAGCCGAGCACCATCACTTGGCCGGGCGGTTAAGCCGAGCACCATCACTTGGCCGGGCGGTTAAGCCGAGAAGCATCACTTGGCCGGGCGGTTAAGCCGAGCACCATCACTTGGCCGGGCGGTTAAGCCGAGCACCATCACTTGGCCGGGCGGTTAAGCCGAGCACCATCACTTGGCCGGGCGGTTAAGCCGAGCACCATCACTTGGCCGGGCGGTGAAGCCGAGCACCATCACTTGGCCGGGCGGTGAAGCCGAGCACCATCACTTGGCCGGGCGGTTAAGCCGAGCACCATCACTTGGGCCGGGCGGTTAAGCCGAGCACCATCACTTGGCCGGGCGGTTAAGCCGAGCACCATCACTTGGCCGGGCGGTTAAGCCGAGCAGCATCACTTGGCCGGGCGGTTAAGCCGAGCCCCATCACTTGGCCGGGCGGTTAAGCCGAGCCCCATCACTTGGCCGGGCGGTTAAGCCGAGCACCATCATTTCCCATCACTTGGCCGGGCGGTTAAGCCGAGCCCCATCACTTGGCCGGGCGGTTAAGCCGAGCCCATCACTTGGCCGGGCGGTTAAGCCGAGCAGAATCACTTGGCCGGGCGGTAAGCCGAGCACCATCACTTGGCCGGGCGGTTAAGCCGAGCACCATCACCATGCCGGGCGGTTAAGCCGAGCCCCATCACTTGGCGGGCGGTTAAGCCGAGTACCATCACTTGGCCGGGCGGTTAAGCCGAGCACCATCACTTGGCCGCATCACTTGGCCGGGCGGTTAAGCCGAGCCCCATCACTTGGCCGGGCGGTTAAGCCGAGCCGCATCACTTGGCCGGGCGGTTAAGCCGAGCACCATCATTGGCCGGGCGGTTAAGCCGAGCACCATCACTTGGCCGGGCGGTTAAGCCGAGCAGCATCACTTGGCCGGGCGGTTAAGCCGAGCACCATCACTTGGCCGCATCACTTGGCCGGGCGGTTAAGCCGAGCACCATCACTAACCGAGCCCCATCACTTGGCCGGGCGGTTAAGCCGAGCAGCATCACTTGGCCGGGCGGTTAAGCCGAGCCCCATCACTTGGCCGGGCGGTTAAGCCGAGCCCCATCACTTGGCCGGGCGGTTAAGCCGAGCACCATCACTTGGCCGGGCGGTTAAGCCGAGCACCATCACTTGGCCGGGCGGTTAAGCCGAGCACCATCACTTGGCCGGGCGGTTAAGCCGAGCCCATCACTTGGCCGGGCGGTTAAGCCGAGCCCCATCACTTGGCCGGGCGGTTAAGCCGAGCAGCATCACTTGGCCGGGCGGTTAAGCCGAGCAGCATCACTTGGCCGGGCGGTTAAGCCGAGCACCATCACTTGGCCGGGCGGTTAAGCCGAGCACCATCACTTGGCCGGGCGGTTAAGCCGAGCACCATCACTTGGCCGGGCGGTTAAGCCGAGCACCATCACTTGGCCGGGCGGTTAAGCCGAGCACATCACTTGGCCGGGCGGTTAAGCCGAGCACCATCACTTGGCCGGGCGGTTAAGCCGAGCACCATCACTTGGCCGGGCGGTTAAGCCGAGCACCATCACTTGGCCGGGCGGTTAAGCCGAGCACCATCACTTGGCCGGGCGGTTAAGCCGAGCACCATCACTTGGCCGGGCGGTTAAGCCGAGCACCATCACTTGGCCGGGCGGTTAAGCCGAGCAATCACTTGGCCGGGCGGTTAAGCCGAGCACCATCACTTGGCCGGGCGGTTAAGCCGAGCACCATCACTTGGCCGGGCGGTTAAGCCGAGCACCATCACTTGGCCGGGCGGTTAAGCCGAGCACCATCACTTGGCCGGGCGGTTAAGCCGAGCACCATCACTTGGCCGGGCGGTTAAGCCGAGCCCATCACTTGGCCGGGCGGTTAAGCCGAGCACCATCACTTGGCCGGGCGGTTAAGCCGAGCACCATCACTTGGCCGGGCGGTTAAGCCGAGCACCATCACTTGGCCGGGCGGTTAAGCCGAGCCCATCACTTGGCCGGGCGGTTAAGCCGAGCAGCATCACTTGGCCGGGCGGTTAAGCCGAGCAGCATCACTTGGCCGGGCGGTTAAGCCGAGCCCCATCACTTGGCCGGGCGGTTAAGCCGAGCACCATCACTTGGCCGCATCACTTGGCCGGGCGGTTAAGCCGAGCACCATCACTTGGCCGGGCGGTTAAGCCGAGCCCATCACTTGGCCGGGCGGTTAAGCCGAGCAGCATCACTTGGCCGGGCGGTTAAGCCGAGCCCCATCACTTGGCCGGGCGGTTAAGCCGAGCACCATCACTTGGCCGGGCGGTTAAGCCGAGCCCCATCACTTGGCCGGGCGGTTAAGCCGAGCCCATCACTTGGCCGGGCGGTTAAGCCGAGCCCCATCACTTGGCCGGGCGGTTAAGCCGAGCCCATCACTTGGCCGGGCGGTTAAGCCGAGCCCCATCACTTGGCCGGGCGGTTAAGCCGAGCACATCACTTGGCCGGGCGGTTAAGCCGAGCCCCATCACTTGGCCGGGCGGTTAAGCCGAGCCCATCACTTGGCCGGGCGGTTAAGCCGAGCCCCATCACTTGGCCGGGCGGTTAAGCCGAGCCCATCACTTGGCCGGGCGGTTAAGCCGAGCCCCATCACTTGGCCGGGCGGTTAAGCCGAGCCCCATCACTTGGCCGGGCGGTTAAGCCGAGCACCCTCACTTGGCCGCATCACTTGGCCGGGCGGTTAAGCCGAGCCCATCACTTGGCCGGGCGGTTAAGCCGAGCACCATCACTTGGCCGGGCGGTTAAGCCGAGCACCATCACTTGGCCGGGCGGTTAAGCCGAGCCCCATCACTTGGCCGGGCGGTTAAGCCGAGCCATCACTTGGCCGGGCGGTTAAGCCGAGCCCATCACTTGGCCGGGCGGTTAAGCCGAGCCCATCACTTGGCCGGGCGGTTAAGCCGAGCACATCACTTGGCCGGGCGGTTAAGCCGAGCCCCATCACTTGGCCGGGCGGTTAAGCCGAGCAGCATCACTTGGCCGGGCGGTTAAGCCGAGCCCCATCACTTGGCCGGGCGGTTAAGCCGAGCACCATCACTTGGCCGGGCGGTTAAGCCGAGCCCCATCACTTGGCCGGGCGGTTAAGCCGAGCACCATCACTTGGCCGGGCGGTTAAGCCGAGCACCATCACTTGGCCGGGCGGTTAAGCCGAGCACCATCACTTGGCCGGGCGGTTAAGCCGAGCCCATCACTTGGCCGGGCGGTTAAGCCGAGCCCATCACTTGGCCGGGCGGTTAAGCCGAGCCCCATCACTTGGCCGGGCGGTTAAGCCGAGCACATCACTTGGCCGGGCGGTTAAGCCGAGCCCATCACTTGGCCGGGCGGTTAAGCCGAGCCCATCACTTGGCCGGGCGGTTAAGCCGAGCCCCATCACTTGGCCGGGCGGTTAAGCCGAGCCCATCACTTGGCCGGGCGGTTAAGCCGAGCCCATCACTTGGCCGGGCGGTTAAGCCGAGCCCCATCACTTGGCCGGGCGGTTAAGCCGAGCCGCATCACTTGGCCGGGCGGTTAAGCCGAGCCCATCACTTGGCCGGGCGGTTAAGCCGAGCACCATCACTTGGCCGGGCGGTTAAGCCGAGCACCATCACTTGGCCGGGCGGTTAAGCCGAGCCCCATCACTTGGCCGGGCGGTTAAGCCGAGCATCACTTGGCCGGGCGGTTAAGCCGAGCAATCACTTGGCCGGGCGGTTAAGCCGAGCACCATCACTTGGCCGGGCGGTTAAGCCGAGCAGGATCACTTGGCCGGGCGGTTAAGCCGAGCACCATCACTTGGCCGGGCGGTTAAGCCGAGCACCATCACTTGGCCGGGCGGTTAAGCCGAGCACCATCACTTGGCCGGGCGGTTAAGCCGAGCAGGATCACTTGGCCGGGCGGTTAAGCCGAGCACCATCACTTGGCCGGGCGGTTAAGCCGAGCACATCACTTGGCCGGGCGGTTAAGCCGAGCACCATCACTTGGCCGGGCGGTTAAGCCGAGCAATCACTTGGCCGGGCGGTTAAGCCGAGCACCATCACTTGGCCGGGCGGTTAAGCCGAGCAGCATCACTTGGCCGGGCGGTTAAGCCGAGCACCATCACTTGGCCGGGCGGTTAAGCCGAGCACCATCACTTGGCCGGGCGGTTAAGCCGAGCCCCATCACTTGGCCGGGCGGTTAAGCCGAGCCCCATCACTTGGCCGGGCGGTTAAGCCGAGCACCATCACTTGGCCGGGCGGTTAAGCCGAGCAGCATCACTTGGCCGGGCGGTTAAGCCGAGCACCATCACTTGGCCGGGCGGTTAAGCCGAGCCCATCACTTGGCCGGGCGGTTAAGCCGAGCACCATCACTTGGCCGCATCACTTGGCCGGGCGGTTAAGCCGAGCACCATCACTTGGCCGGGCGGTTAAGCCGAGCCCATCACTTGGCCGGGCGGTTAAGCCGAGCAGCATCACTTGGCCGGGCGGTTAAGCCGAGCCCCATCACTTGGCCGGGCGGTTAAGCCGAGCAGCATCACTTGGCCGGGCGGTTAAGCCGAGCCCCATCACTTGGCCGGGCGGTTAAGCCGAGCCCATCACTTGGCCGGGCGGTTAAGCCGAGCCCCATCACTTGGCCGGGCGGTTAAGCCGAGCCCCATCACTGGCCGGGCGGTTAAGCCGAGCCCCATCACTTGGCCGGGCGGTTAAGCCGAGCCACATCACTTGGCCGGGCGGTTAAGCCGAGCCCCATCACTTGGCCGGGCGGTTAAGCCGAGCCCATCACTTGGCCGGGCGGTTAAGCCGAGCCCCATCACTTGGCCGGGCGGTTAAGCCGAGCCCATCACTGGGCCGGGCGGTTAAGCCGAGCCCCATCACTGGGCCGGGCGGTTAAGCCGAGCCCCATCACTGGGCCGGGCGGTTAAGCCGAGCCCATCACTTGGCCGGGCGGTTAAGCCGAGCCCATCACTTGGCCGGGCGGTTAAGCCGAGCACCATCACTTGGCCGGGCGGTTAAGCCGAGCACCATCACTTGGCCGGGCGGTTAAGCCGAGCCCCATCACTTGGCCGGGCGGTTAAGCCGAGCAGCATCACTTGGCCGGGCGGTTAAGCCGACCCCATCACTTGGCCGGGCGGTTAAGCCGAGCACCATCACTTGGCCGGGCGGTTAAGCCGAGCAGCATCACTTGGCCGGGCGGTTAAGCCGAGCCCCATCACTTGGCCGGGCGGTTAAGCCGAGCAGCATCACTTGGCCGGGCGGTTAAGCCGAGCCCCATCACTTGGCCGGGCGGTTAAGCCGAGCACCATCACTTGGCCGGGCGGTTAAGCCGAGCACCATCACTTGGCCGGGCGGTTAAGCCGAGCCCATCACTTGGCCGGGCGGTTAAGCCGAGCAGCATCACTTGGCCGGGCGGTTAAGCCGAGCCCCATCACTTGGCCGGGCGGTTAAGCCGAGCACCATCACTTGGCCGGGCGGTTAAGCCGAGCCATCACTTGGCCGGGCGGTTAAGCCGAGCAGGATCACTTGGCCGGGCGGTTAAGCCGAGCACCATCACTTGGCCGGGCGGTTAAGCCGAGCACCATCACTTGGCCGGGCGGTTAAGCCGAGCACCATCACTTGGCCGGGCGGTTAAGCCGAGCAGCATCACTTGGCCGGGCGGTTAAGCCGAGCACCATCACTTGGCCGGGCGGTTAAGCCGAGCACCATCACTTGGCCGGGCGGTTAAGCCGAGCACCATCACTTGGCCGGGCGGTTAAGCCGAGCACCATCACTTGGCCGGGCGGTTAAGCCGAGCACCATCACTTGGCCGGGCGGTTAAGCCGAGCACCATCACTTGGCCGGGCGGTTAAGCCGAGCACCATCACTTGGCCGGGCGGTTAAGCCGAGCACCATCACTTGGCCGGGCGGTTAAGCCGAGCACCATCACTTGGCCGGGCGGTTAAGCCGAGCAGCATCACTTGGCCGGGCGGTTAAGCCGAGCCCCATCACTTGGCCGGGCGGTTAAGCCGAGCCCATCACTTGGCCGGGCGGTTAAGCCGAGCACCATCACTTGGCCGGGCGGTTAAGCCGAGCCCCATCACTTGGCCGGGCGGTTAAGCCGAGCCCATCACTTGGCCGGGCGGTTAAGCCGAGCAGAATCACTTGGCCGGGCGGTTAAGCCGAGCACCATCACTTGGCCGGGCGGTTAAGCCGAGCACCATCACTTGGCCGGGCGGTTAAGCCGAGCCCCATCACTTGGCCGGGCGGTTAAGCCGAGCACCATCACTTGGCCGGGCGGTTAAGCCGAGCACCATCACTTGGCCGCATCACTTGGCCGGGCGGTTAAGCCGAGCCCCATCACTTGGCCGGGCGGTTAAGCCGAGCCGCATCACTTGGCCGGGCGGTTAAGCCGAGCACCATCACTTGGCCGGGCGGTTAAGCCGAGCACCATCACTTGGCCGGGCGGTTAAGCCGAGCAGCATCACTTGGCCGGGCGGTTAAGCCGAGCACCATCACCGCATCACTTGGCCGGGCGGTTAAGCCGAGCACCATCACTAACCGAGCCCCATCACTTGGCCGGGCGGTTAAGCCGAGCACCATCACTTGGCCGGGCGGTTAAGCCGAGCCCCATCACTTGGCCGGGCGGTTAAGCCGAGCCCATCACTTGGCCGGGCGGTTAAGCCGAGCACCATCACTTGGCCGGGCGGTTAAGCCGAGCACCATCACTTGGCCGGGCGGTTAAGCCGAGCACCATCACTTGGCCGGGCGGTTAAGCCGAGCCCCATCACTTGGCCGGGCGGTTAAGCCGAGCCCATCACTTGGCCGGGCGGTTAAGCCGAGCAGCATCACTTGGCCGGGCGGTTAAGCCGAGCACATCACTTGGCCGGGCGGTTAAGCCGAGCACCATCACTTGGCCGGGCGGTTAAGCCGAGCACCATCACTTGGCCGGGCGGTTAAGCCGAGCACCATCACTTGGCCGGGCGGTTAAGCCGAGCACATCACTTGGCCGGGCGGTTAAGCCGAGCACCATCACTTGGCCGGGCGGTTAAGCCGAGCAGCATCACTTGGCCGGGCGGTTAAGCCGAGCACCATCACTTGGCCGGGCGGTTAAGCCGAGCACCATCACTTGGCCGGGCGGTTAAGCCGAGCACCATCACTTGGCCGGGCGGTTAAGCCGAGCACCATCACTTGGCCGGGCGGTTAAGCCGAGCACCATCACTTGGCCGGGCGGTTAAGCCGAGCAGGATCACTTGGCCGGGCGGTTAAGCCGAGCACCATCACTTGGCCGGGCGGTTAAGCCGAGCAATCACTTGGCCGGGCGGTTAAGCCGAGCACCATCACTTGGCCGGGCGGTTAAGCCGAGCACCATCACTTGGCCGGGCGGTTAAGCCGAGCCCATCACTTGGCCGGGCGGTTAAGCCGAGCCCATCACTTGGCCGGGCGGTTAAGCCGAGCACCATCACTTGGCCGGGCGGTTAAGCCGAGCACCATCACTTGGCCGGGCGGTTAAGCCGAGCACCATCACTTGGCCGGGCGGTTAAGCCGAGCCCATCACTTGGCCGGGCGGTTAAGCCGAGCAGCATCACTTGGCCGGGCGGTTAAGCCGAGCACCATCACTTGGCCGGGCGGTTAAGCCGAGCCCATCACTTGGCCGGGCGGTTAAGCCGAGCACCATCACCGCATCACTTGGCCGGGCGGTTAAGCCGAGCACCATCACTTGGCCGGGCGGTTAAGCCGAGCCCATCACTTGGCCGGGCGGTTAAGCCGAGCAGCATCACTTGGCCGGGCGGTTAAGCCGAGCCCCATCACTTGGCCGGGCGGTTAAGCCGAGCAGCATCACTTGGCCGGGCGGTTAAGCCGAGCCCCATCACTTGGGCCGGGCGGTTAAGCCGAGCCCATCACTGGGCCGGGCGGTTAAGCCGAGCCCCATCACTGGGCCGGGCGGTTAAGCCGAGCCCCATCACTGGCCGGGCGGTTAAGCCGAGCCCCATCACTGGGCCGGGCGGTTAAGCCGAGCCACATCCACTGGGCCGGGCGGTTAAGCCGAGCCCCATCACTGGGCCGGGCGGTTAAGCCGAGCCCATCCTGGGCCGGGCGGTTAAGCCGAGCCCCATCACTGGGCCGGGCGGTTAAGCCGAGCCCATCCCTGGGCCGGGCGGTTAAGCCGAGCCCCATCACTGGGCCGGGCGGTTAAGCCGAGCCCATCCCTGGGCCGGGCGGTTAAGCCGAGCACCCCATCACTTGGCCGGGCGGTTAAGCCGAGCCCATCACTTGGCCGGGCGGTTAAGCCGAGCACCATCACTTGGCCGGGCGGTTAAGCCGAGCACCATCACTTGGCCGGGCGGTTAAGCCGAGCCCATCACTTGGCCGGGCGGTTAAGCCGAGCAATCACTTGGCCGGGCGGTTAAGCCGACCCCATCACTTGGCCGGGCGGTTAAGCCGAGCCCCATCACTTGGCCGGGCGGTTAAGCCGAGCAGCATCACTTGGCCGGGCGGTTAAGCCGAGCCCCATCACTTGGCCGGGCGGTTAAGCCGAGCAGCATCACTTGGCCGGGCGGTTAAGCCGAGCCCCATCACTTGGCCGGGCGGTTAAGCCGAGCACCATCACTTGGCCGGGCGGTTAAGCCGAGCCATCACTTGGCCGGGCGGTTAAGCCGAGCAATCACTTGGCCGGGCGGTTAAGCCGAGCACCATCACTTGGCCGGGCGGTTAAGCCGAGCACCATCACTTGGCCGGGCGGTTAAGCCGAGCACCATCACTTGGCCGGGCGGTTAAGCCGAGCAGCATCACTTGGCCGGGCGGTTAAGCCGAGCACCATCACTTGGCCGGGCGGTTAAGCCGAGCACCATCACTTGGCCGGGCGGTTAAGCCGAGCACCATCACTTGGCCGGGCGGTTAAGCCGAGCACCATCACTTGGCCGGGCGGTTAAGCCGAGCACCATCACTTGGCCGGGCGGTTAAGCCGAGCACCATCACTTGGCCGGGCGGTTAAGCCGAGCACCATCACTTGGCCGGGCGGTTAAGCCGAGCACCATCACTTGGCCGGGCGGTTAAGCCGAGCAGCATCACTTGGCCGGGCGGTTAAGCCGAGCACCATCACTTGGCCGGGCGGTTAAGCCGAGCAGCATCACTTGGCCGGGCGGTTAAGCCGAGCCCCATCACTTGGCCGGGCGGTTAAGCCGAGCCCATCACTTGGCCGGGCGGTTAAGCCGAGCACCCATCACTTGGCCGGGCGGTTAAGCCGAGCCCATCACTTGGCCGGGCGGTTAAGCCGAGCCCATCACTTGGCCGGGCGGTTAAGCCGAGCCCATCACTTGGCCGGGCGGTTAAGCCGAGCACCATCACTTGGCCGGGCGGTTAAGCCGAGCCCATCACTTGGCCGGGCGGTTAAGCCGAGCACCATCACTTGGCCGGGCGGTTAAGCCGAGCACCATCACTTGGCCGGGCGGTTAAGCCGAGCCCATCACTTGGCCGGGCGGTTAAGCCGAGCCCATCACTTGGCCGGGCGGTTAAGCCGAGCACCATCACTTGGCCGGGCGGTTAAGCCGAGCACCATCACTTGGCCGGGCGGTTAAGCCGAGCCCCATCACTTGGCCGGGCGGTTAAGCCGAGCCCATCACTTGGCCGGGCGGTTAAGCCGAGCACCATCACTTGGCCGGGCGGTTAAGCCGAGCAGCATCACTTGGCCGGGCGGTTAAGCCGAGCACCATCACTTGGCCGGGCGGTTAAGCCGAGCACCATCACTTGGCCGGGCGGTTAAGCCGAGCCCATCACTTGGCCGGGCGGTTAAGCCGAGCACCATCACTTGGCCGGGCGGTTAAGCCGAGCAATCACTTGGCCGGGCGGTTAAGCCGAGCAATCACTTGGCCGGGCGGTTAAGCCGAGCACCATCACTTGGCCGGGCGGTTAAGCCGAGCAATCACTTGGCCGGGCGGTTAAGCCGAGCACCATCACTTGGCCGGGCGGTTAAGCCGAGCACCATCACTTGGCCGGGCGGTTAAGCCGAGCCCATCACTTGGCCGGGCGGTTAAGCCGAGCCCATCACTTGGCCGGGCGGTTAAGCCGAGCCATCACTTGGCCGGGCGGTTAAGCCGAGCACATCACTTGGCCGGGCGGTTAAGCCGAGCACCATCACTTGGCCGGGCGGTTAAGCCGAGCCCCATCACTTGGCCGGGCGGTTAAGCCGAGCAGCATCACTTGGCCGGGCGGTTAAGCCGAGCAGCATCACTTGGCCGGGCGGTTAAGCCGAGCCCCATCACTTGGCCGGGCGGTTAAGCCGAGCACCATCACTTGCATCACTTGGCCGGGCGGTTAAGCCGAGCACCATCACTTGGCCGGGCGGTTAAGCCGAGCCCATCACTTGGCCGGGCGGTTAAGCCGAGCAGCATCACTTGGCCGGGCGGTTAAGCCGAGCCCCATCACTTGGCCGGGCGGTTAAGCCGAGCAGCATCACTTGGCCGGGCGGTTAAGCCGAGCCCATCACTTGGCCGGGCGGTTAAGCCGAGCCCCATCACTTGGCCGGGCGGTTAAGCCGAGCCCATCACTTGGCCGGGCGGTTAAGCCGAGCCCATCACTTGGCCGGGCGGTTAAGCCGAGCCCATCACTTGGCCGGGCGGTTAAGCCGAGCACATCACTTGGCCGGGCGGTTAAGCCGAGCCCCATCACTTGGCCGGGCGGTTAAGCCGAGCCCATCACTTGGCCGGGCGGTTAAGCCGAGCCCCATCACTTGGCCGGGCGGTTAAGCCGAGCCCATCACTTGGCCGGGCGGTTAAGCCGAGCCATCACTTGGCCGGGCGGTTAAGCCGAGCCCATCACTTGGCCGGGCGGTTAAGCCGAGCACCATCACTTGGCCGGGCGGTTAAGCCGAGCACCATCACTTGGCCGGGCGGTTAAGCCGAGCACCATCACTTGGCCGGGCGGTTAAGCCGAGCACCATCACTTGGCCGGGCGGTTAAGCCGAGCCCATCACTTGGCCGGGCGGTTAAGCCGAGCCCATCACTTGGCCGGGCGGTTAAGCCGAGCAGCATCACTTGGCCGGGCGGTTAAGCCGAGCCCATCACTTGGCCGGGCGGTTAAGCCGAGCACCATCACTTGGCCGGGCGGTTAAGCCGAGCCCATCACTTGGCCGGGCGGTTAAGCCGAGCACCATCACTTGGCCGGGCGGTTAAGCCGAGCCATCACTTGGCCGGGCGGTTAAGCCGAGCAGGATCACTTGGCCGGGCGGTTAAGCCGAGCACCATCACTTGGCCGGGCGGTTAAGCCGAGCACCATCACTTGGCCGGGCGGTTAAGCCGAGCACCATCACTTGGCCGGGCGGTTAAGCCGAGCAGCATCACTTGGCCGGGCGGTTAAGCCGAGCACCATCACTTGGCCGGGCGGTTAAGCCGAGCACCATCACTTGGCCGGGCGGTTAAGCCGAGCACCATCACTTGGCCGGGCGGTTAAGCCGAGCACCATCACTTGGCCGGGCGGTTAAGCCGAGCACCATCACTTGGCCGGGCGGTTAAGCCGAGCACCATCACTTGGCCGGGCGGTTAAGCCGAGCACCATCACTTGGCCGGGCGGTTAAGCCGAGCACCATCACTTGGCCGGGCGGTTAAGCCGAGCACCATCACTTGGCCGGGCGGTTAAGCCGAGCACCATCACTTGGCCGGGCGGTTAAGCCGAGCACCATCACTTGGCCGGGCGGTTAAGCCGAGCACCATCACTTGGCCGGGCGGTTAAGCCGAGCCCATCACTTGGCCGGGCGGTTAAGCCGAGCACCATCACTTGGCCGGGCGGTTAAGCCGAGCCCATCACTTGGCCGGGCGGTTAAGCCGAGCCCATCACTTGGCCGGGCGGTTAAGCCGAGCCCATCACTTGGCCGGGCGGTTAAGCCGAGCACCATCACTTGGCCGGGCGGTTAAGCCGAGCCCATCACTTGGCCGGGCGGTTAAGCCGAGCACCATCACTTGGCCGGGCGGTTAAGCCGAGCACCATCACTTGGCCGGGCGGTTAAGCCGAGCCCCATCACTTGGCCGGGCGGTTAAGCCGAGCCCATCACTTGGCCGGGCGGTTAAGCCGAGCCCATCACTTGGCCGGGCGGTTAAGCCGAGCACCATCACTTGGCCGGGCGGTTAAGCCGAGCCCCATCACTTGGCCGGGCGGTTAAGCCGAGCCCCATCACTTGGCCGGGCGGTTAAGCCGAGCACCATCACTTGGCCGGGCGGTTAAGCCGAGCAGCATCACTTGGCCGGGCGGTTAAGCCGAGCACCATCACTTGGCCGGGCGGTTAAGCCGAGCCCCATCACTTGGCCGGGCGGTTAAGCCGAGCACCATCACTTGGCCGCATCACTTGGCCGGGCGGTTAAGCCGAGCACCATCACTTGGCCGGGCGGTTAAGCCGAGCATCACTTGGCCGGGCGGTTAAGCCGAGCACCATCACTTGGCCGGGCGGTTAAGCCGAGCAATCACTTGGCCGGGCGGTTAAGCCGAGCACCATCACTTGGCCGGGCGGTTAAGCCGAGCAATCACTTGGCCGGGCGGTTAAGCCGAGCACCATCACTTGGCCGGGCGGTTAAGCCGAGCAATCACTTGGCCGGGCGGTTAAGCCGAGCACCATCACTTGGCCGGGCGGTTAAGCCGAGCAATCACTTGGCCGGGCGGTTAAGCCGAGCACCATCACTTGGCCGGGCGGTTAAGCCGAGCAATCACTTGGCCGGGCGGTTAAGCCGAGCACCATCACTTGGCCGGGCGGTTAAGCCGAGCACCATCACTTGGCCGGGCGGTTAAGCCGAGCACCATCACTTGGCCGGGCGGTTAAGCCGAGCAGGATCACTTGGCCGGGCGGTTAAGCCGAGCACCATCACTTGGCCGGGCGGTTAAGCCGAGCACCATCACTTGGCCGGGCGGTTAAGCCGAGCACCATCACTTGGCCGGGCGGTTAAGCCGAGCAATCACTTGGCCGGGCGGTTAAGCCGAGCACCATCACTTGGCCGGGCGGTTAAGCCGAGCACCATCACTTGGCCGGGCGGTTAAGCCGAGCACCATCACTTGGCCGGGCGGTTAAGCCGAGCACCATCACTTGGCCGGGCGGTTAAGCCGAGCAATCACTTGGCCGGGCGGTTAAGCCGAGCACCATCACTTGGCCGGGCGGTTAAGCCGAGCAATCACTTGGCCGGGCGGTTAAGCCGAGCACCATCACTTGGCCGGGCGGTTAAGCCGAGCAATCACTTGGCCGGGCGGTTAAGCCGAGCACCATCACTTGGCCGGGCGGTTAAGCCGAGCCCATCACTTGGCCGGGCGGTTAAGCCGAGCCCCATCACTTGGCCGGGCGGTTAAGCCGAGCCCCATCACTTGGCCGGGCGGTTAAGCCGAGCACCATCACTTGGCCGGGCGGTTAAGCCGAGCACATCACTTGGCCGGGCGGTTAAGCCGAGCACCATCACTTGGCCGGGCGGTTAAGCCGAGCCCCATCACTTGGCCGGGCGGTTAAGCCGAGCACCATCACTTGGGCATCACTTGGCCGGGCGGTTAAGCCGAGCACCATCACTTGGCCGGGCGGTTAAGCCGAGCAATCACTTGGCCGGGCGGTTAAGCCGAGCACCATCACTTGGCCGGGCGGTTAAGCCGAGCAATCACTTGGCCGGGCGGTTAAGCCGAGCACCATCACTTGGCCGGGCGGTTAAGCCGAGCAGGATCACTTGGCCGGGCGGTTAAGCCGAGCACCATCACTTGGCCGGGCGGTTAAGCCGAGCAATCACTTGGCCGGGCGGTTAAGCCGAGCACCATCACTTGGCCGGGCGGTTAAGCCGAGCAGGATCACTTGGCCGGGCGGTTAAGCCGAGCACCATCACTTGGCCGGGCGGTTAAGCCGAGCAATCACTTGGCCGGGCGGTTAAGCCGAGCACCATCACTTGGCCGGGCGGTTAAGCCGAGCAGGATCACTTGGCCGGGCGGTTAAGCCGAGCACCATCACTTGGCCGGGCGGTTAAGCCGAGCAATCACTTGGCCGGGCGGTTAAGCCGAGCACCATCACTTGGCCGGGCGGTTAAGCCGAGCACCATCACTTGGCCGGGCGGTTAAGCCGAGCCCCATCACTTGGCCGGGCGGTTAAGCCGAGCCCCATCACTTGGCCGGGCGGTTAAGCCGAGCACCATCACTTGGCCGGGCGGTTAAGCCGAGCAGCATCACTTGGCCGGGCGGTTAAGCCGAGCACCATCACTTGGCCGGGCGGTTAAGCCGAGCCCCATCACTTGGCCGGGCGGTTAAGCCGAGCACCATCACTTGGCCGCATCACTTGGCCGGGCGGTTAAGCCGAGCACCATCACTTGGCCGGGCGGTTAAGCCGAGCCCAATCACTTGGCCGGGCGGTTAAGCCGAGCAGCATCACTTGGCCGGGCGGTTAAGCCGAGCCCATCACTTGGCCGGGCGGTTAAGCCGAGCAGCATCACTTGGCCGGGCGGTTAAGCCGAGCCCATCACTTGGCCGGGCGGTTAAGCCGAGCACCATCACTTGGCCGGGCGGTTAAGCCGAGCCCCATCACTTGGCCGGGCGGTTAAGCCGAGCCCATCACTTGGCCGGGCGGTTAAGCCGAGCCCATCACTTGGCCGGGCGGTTAAGCCGAGCACATCACTTGGCCGGGCGGTTAAGCCGAGCCCCATCACTTGGCCGGGCGGTTAAGCCGAGCCCCATCCACTTGGGCCGGGCGGTTAAGCCGAGCCCCATCACTGGGCCGGGCGGTTAAGCCGAGCCCATCACTTGGGCCGGGCGGTTAAGCCGAGCCCCATCACTTGGGCCGGGCGGTTAAGCCGAGCCCATCCCTGGCCGGGCGGTTAAGCCAAGCACCCACTTGGCCGCATCACTTGGCCGGGCGGTTAAGCCGAGCCCATCACTTGGCCGGGCGGTTAAGCCGAGCACCATCACTTGGCCGGGCGGTTAAGCCGAGCACCATCACTTGGCCGGGCGGTTAAGCCGAGCCCCATCACTTGGCCGGGCGGTTAAGCCGAGCAGAATCACTTGGCCGGGCGGTTAAGCCGACCCCATCACTTGGCCGGGCGGTTAAGCCGAGCACCATCACTTGGCCGGGCGGTTAAGCCGAGCAGCATCACTTGGCCGGGCGGTTAAGCCGAGCCCCATCACTTGGCCGGGCGGTTAAGCCGAGCAGCATCACTTGGCCGGGCGGTTAAGCCGAGCCCCATCACTTGGCCGGGCGGTTAAGCCGAGCACCATCACTTGGCCGGGCGGTTAAGCCGAGCAGCATCACTTGGCCGGGCGGTTAAGCCGAGCACCATCACTTGGCCGGGCGGTTAAGCCGAGCAGCATCACTTGGCCGGGCGGTTAAGCCGAGCCCCATCACTTGGCCGGGCGGTTAAGCCGAGCACCATCACTTGGCCGGGCGGTTAAGCCGAGCCATCACTTGGCCGGGCGGTTAAGCCGAGCACCATCACTTGGCCGGGCGGTTAAGCCGAGCACCATCACTTGGCCGGGCGGTTAAGCCGAGCACCATCACTTGGCCGGGCGGTTAAGCCGAGCACCATCACTTGGCCGGGTGGTTAAGCCGAGAAGCATCACTTGGCCGGGCGGTTAAGCCGAGCACCATCACTTGGCCGGGCGGTTAAGCCGAGCACCATCACTTGGCCGGGCGGTTAAGCCGAGCACCATCACTTGGCCGGGCGGTTAAGCCGAGCACCATCACTTGGCCGGGCGGTTAAGCCGAGCACCATCACTTGGCCGGGCGGTTAAGCCGAGCACCATCACTTGGCCGGGCGGTTAAGCCGAGCACCATCACTTGGGCCGGGCGGTTAAGCCGAGCACCATCACTTGGCCGGGCGGTTAAGCCGAGCACCATCACTTGGCCGGGCGGTTAAGCCGAGCAGCATCACTTGGCCGGGCGGTTAAGCCGAGCCCCATCACTTGGCCGGGCGGTTAAGCCGAGCCCCATCACTTGGCCGGGCGGTTAAGCCGAGCACCCATCACTTGGCCGGGCGGTTAAGCCGAGCCCCATCACTTGGCCGGGCGGTTAAGCCGAGCCTCATCACTTGGCCGGGCGGTTAAGCCGAGCAGAATCACTTGGCCGGGCGGTTAAGCCGAGCACCATCACTTGGCCGGGCGGTTAAGCCGAGCACCATCACCATGCCGGGCGGTAAAGCCGAGCCCCATCACTTGGCCTGGGCGGTTAAGCCGAGTACCATCACTTGGCCGGGCGGTTAAGCCGAGCACCATCACTTGGCCGCATCACTTGGCCGGGCGGTTAAGCCGAGCCCCATCACTTGGCCGGGCGGTTAAGCCGAGCCCATCACTTGGCCGGGCGGTTAAGCCGAGCACCATCATTGGCCGGGCGGTTAAGCCGAGCACCATCACTTGGCCAGGCGGTTAAGCCGAGCAGCATCACTTGGCCGGGCGGTTAAGCCGAGCACCATCACTTGGCCGCATCACTTGGCCGGGCGGTTAAGCCGAGCACCATCACTAACCGAGCCCCATCACTTGGCCGGGCGGTTAAGCCGAGCAGCATCACTTGGCCGGGCGGTTAAGCCGAGCCCCATCACTTGGCCGGGCGGTTAAGCCGAGCCCCATCACTTGGCCGGGCGGTTAAGCCGAGCACCATCACTTGGCCGGGCGGTTAAGCCGAGCACCATCACTTGGCCGGGCGGTTAAGCCGAGCACCATCACTTGGCCGGGCGGTTAAGCCGAGCCCCATCACTTGGCCGGGCGGTTAAGCCGAGCCCCATCACTTGGCCGGGCGGTTAAGCCGAGCAGCATCACTTGGCCGGGCGGTTAAGCCGAGCAGCATCACTTGGCCGGGCGGTTAAGCCGAGCACCATCACTTGGCCGGGCGGTTAAGCCGAGCACCATCACTTGGCCGGGCGGTTAAGCCGAGCACCATCACTTGCCGGGCGGTTAAGCCGAGCAGCATCACTTGGCCGGGCGGTTAAGCCGAGCATCATCACTTGGCCGGGCGGTTAAGCCGAGCAGCATCACTCTGCCGGGCGGTTAAGCCGAGCACCATCACTTGGCCGGGCGGTTAAGCCGAGCACCATCACTTGGCCGGGCGGTTAAGCCGAGCCCATCACTTGGCCGGGCGGTAAGCCGAGCACCATCACTTGGCCGGGCGGTTAAGCCGAGAAGGATCACTTGGCCGGGCGGTTAAGCCGAGCAGGATCACTTGGCCGGGCGGTTAAGCCGAGCACCATCACTTGGCCGGGCAGTTAAGCCGAGCAGGATCACTTGGCCGGGCGGTTAAGCCGAGCACCATCACTTGGCCGGGCGGTTAAGCCGAGCACCACCACTTGCCGGGCGGTTAAGCCGAGCCCCATCACTTGGCCGGGCGGTTAAGCCGAGCCTCATCACTTGGCCGGGCGGTTAAGCCGAGCACCATCACTTGGCCGGGCGGTTAAGCCGAGCACCATCACTTGGCCGGGCGGTTAAGCCGAGCAGCATCACTTGGCCGGGCGGTTAAGC